>NW_006159894.1:2511055-2542814 GCF_000334495.1 Tupaia belangeri chinensis
GTCATGTCTGTTTCTGTCTAGATTCCTGGGGATGGGTCTGGCCAACGACAGCTTGGGACAGTCATCCAGGGTGCCCCAGCAACTGAGCGTCATCATGCAACCATTTGTTGACTTTAACCTTTTGCCTGTATTTCTAGAGGCAGAAAAAGCTCACACTTTATTTCAAGTGATCTCTATTAATATCCCTCCTTGGCCCTCAGAAGCTATAAAGAATCCAAAGAAAAATCAGAAACTCGGTTATGCTAGAAATATCCAAAATGTCTCATTCAGAATGAATTCACTAAACAACTTCAAAGCAAAATGATGATTAAAAATGAAGCCTTCCAACCCCAGACTATTTCTTTCTGAATGTTTCCATGAAATCTAAGATAACAGACATTACCATGGTTTAAAAAAAAAATTATACCTTGTAAAAATAAAACTTCATAATTATAGTTTGTTCTTGTGAAAACCTCCTCAAATACATCCTTCTTGCAAAAGGTTTTTTCTTATTGACCCACTCATCTTCTATTGCTGACAGCAGTGGAAAATTACATTCCACTGCGAAATATAATCCTGCTGATATTAACTAACCTATTAAGGTTTTCAACAAATTGCTAGGTGAGACACTGTAATTAGGGACAGACAGGAGGAAAATTACAAAGGATGCAAGGACATCAGTCCAAGAGGGGTAAACACTGAAGAGATTGTGAGTTCCTTTAAATTGTGGGTCATGTGCTTGCAAAGAACTCATAGGCCAGGCTTCTTCAGTCCATTGTACAAGCATGTATCTGCTTGCCTAGTGGTAAAGATTTTTAAAAAATAAACCTGAAAATTTTCCTTTCTTTCTTTTTTCTCTTTTTTTAAAAAAAATTTTTGAGAGGTTTTTGCCTTAGGACATGTGGGCTTGCCAGAGAGGGAGAGGCAGAGACAGTGAGAGGAGAAGTAAGAAAATCCTCCCAATGGGGGATGGTCATGCCACAATCCCTTCTCCTCCATTCTCCTCGTGGGATCTTGGGCATTCACATACATGCTCCCAGTGTGAGTTTCAAGCCACCAGGTCTGGGACTTGAACTGTGATTGGCCATGTGGGAGCTCAATGATGTAACCACTACAATATCTACTGGTCCCATAAATTTTCCTTTCTAAGTTGGACTTTATCCCAGGAGACTCATAAGAGCATCCTAAATTCAAATAACAAAATACAATGTACATTAACCACTAGTTCTATGTCATATAAATGTGAACTAGAAACAAAAACAAAAATTCTCTGAGGGTGGGCTCAGCAGTTAGCATAATGGCTATGTTGCTGAACTCCCATATAGTTGACCGTGGTTTGAGTCCCGGACCTGGTGGCTTAAACTCACACTCACACAGGGCGTGTGTGTGTGCGCGTGCGTGCCCAAGATCCGAGAGGAGAATGGAGGAGAAGGGATTGCGGCGTGACCATCCCTCTGGGGGGTGATTTCTCGCTTTCTGTCTTTCTCTGTCTTTTTGGTGAGCACACGTGCCCTACAGCAAAAAAACTCTCCAAAAAAAAGAAAAAAAAAGTTCTCTGAGGATCATGTTTTGATATGCATGTAATAGATTATATTTCTGTTTGCTGAAAAGGTAATGTTTAATATTTTATAAAAAATGTACTTTATTTTAAAAATAACATAAATTATTCATGTGTAAAACAGTTTTTCTAATTTTAGAAAAAATAGTAACAGAATTTTTAAAAAGTTGAGTAATTTCTAAAGATTATCTAAATTTCCAACATCAGCCTTTGAACTCATTTTGGTTACTATTTATAACATTAATAACTCTAAAAAGTCTTCGGTACCCTACTAGTATTAAAAAAAAGAAGCAGCAAATTCATAGATATTCTCAGAACAATGACTTAACTACAGAAGCAGTACACAATGAGATATTGTTTCTACTTTGTAATGCATATTAGACTTTAACAGTCAAGGATGCACACTGTTTCTAGAATAGACACTAAAAGAGCAGTAATGTCTAAGAGATGAGTTAGTATAGAGGGAAATCCAAATAATTTTTGAAACTATATAATTTAAAATAAGGCAACAAAGGAAAGAAAAAGGAATACAGAATAAGTGGAACTTAAAAATGGAAAATGATCTGTTGATGATAATATGTATGGTAATATCTTTGATTGAACCAATATAGTGTAGTCAGGATGGGAAAGTTCATTCGGTATGCTGTAATGATACGCAGCGATTGACTGTTAAAAAAATCAGTGAAACAAGCAGAAGACATAGCAGGATCACAGAGAGTAGAAGAATGGAGGGCAAATCAGTGGTGTGATAATAACATGGCTGGATTCCACATGGTTGACTGAGTGGTCTGAATACTGGACCCAGCAGCTCAAAAACATGCCAGGTCTGTGTGAATGCATGCCCGAAATCCCAAAAAGAGGAAAAATTGAAGGGAAACGAATTATTGTAGTGTGGCCATCCCCCACCAGGAGTACTTTCTTACTTTCCCCCCTCTCTCTGCCTCTCTCTGGTGACTGCATTAGCTCTCAAGCAAATTAGAAAAGAAGAATGAAAAATAAATGAAATAATATTCAGAAGAGAACTGATATAGCAATACTCATATTATGTAAATAGACTTCACGAAAAAAGCATTACTAGTGAATAAGAAAGGAATTTAATCACAAAAAAACCAGGCCAATTTGCTAGGGAGATATAATTCTAAATTTGTATGTACTGAACAATATAGCCACAAATCAATACAAGCAAAAGTTAGAGGAACAAAAAGAATAAGCAAATCCAAATCAGAAATTAAGAAAAATTCAAATGGCCATCAATGGCAGAATAACAAACTGTGATATATTCACACTACAGAACAGAAACAATGAAAATGAACTACTGTTACATGTCTGACTGTTAAATTTGTATGTCAATTTGGCTGGGCCATGGTCTCCAGACGTGTGGTAAAGCATTATCCTGGTTATTTTTCTGGAAAGGTGTTTTGGGATAAGATGATTTTTTTTCCCCATAGGAAGCATGTGCTTGTTGGAGAGAGACAGAAGGAGACAGAGAGAGGGAAAGTGAGGAATCACCCCCTGGAGGGGGTGAAATGGCCATGCTACAATCCCTTCTCCTCTATTCCCTCTCAAGATTACATGCATACATGCCCAGCATGATTTTCAAGCCTCTGGGTTCAGGACTTGAACTGTGGTCAACCATGTGGGACTCTAGAGCCTTAACCACCATGCCACCTGCTGACCCCAAGATTAACATTGAAATCAATGAACTTTGAGTAAAGCAGGCTGCTGTCCACAATGTGGATGGGCCTCATATAATTAGCTGAAGGCCTGAACAGAACAAAGAGACTGGCTTCCCTCAAGCAGGAAGGAATTCTGTAGCAGGTGGCCTTACGCCTGAACTGCAGCACTGGCTCATACCTAGGACTCCAGATTCTCAGTCCACCTGTAGCTTTTGGACTTGTCAGTCTTCATAATTGCATAAGCCAACATTTTAAAACTTTCACTATAGATAAGTGCATCCTATTTGTTCTGTTTCTCTGGAGAACTCTGACAGATATAATAATCCACAGTGTGGATGAATTTCATAAACATGTTGAACAACAACAGAGAAAAACAGACAGAAAAGTTAAAAAAAACCTGTTTCCGTTTATGTAACTTCCAAACGAGTAAAACTAACCCCTAGCTGTGGAGGTCAGAACGGTATTGCCTTGGTGGGAGTGTGATGGTGACAGTGGTGACTAATGACTAGGGCTGGGGGATACAACAGATGCTTCTGGGGGTTCTGGTAACATCCTATTTCTTGATCTCTCTGGGATGTGTTTATTTTGTAAAGTTCATTAAAGTTATGATTTGTGCACTTTTCTTTATGTATGTTATACTTCAGTTTCAAAAGTATAGTTTTGGTTGATTATACCTCATACCCATTAGGATGGCTGCTATGAAAATACTCAGAAAATATTGGGTGTTGGCAAGGTGTGGAGAAATTAGAACCCTTATAGGCTGTTCATGGAAATGTAATATGGGACAGCCACTGAGAAAAAACATGGTAGCTCCTCAAAAAATTTAAAAATAGAATTACTGTATGATCTAGCAATTCTACTTCTGGGTATATACCCAAAAGAACTGAAAACAGAGTCCTGAAGGACATTTATGCAGCTGTGTTCATGGCAGTATTATGCACAACAGCCTAGATGGTAGCAACCCAAGAATTCACTGACAGAAAAGCAGATAAAATGCAGGATATACACACAATGGAATATTATCTGGCTTTAAGTAAAAAGGGGAATTTTGACATAAACTACTACACGGATGAACCCTGAGGACATTAGGCTAAATGAAGTAAACCAGTAACAGAAAGTCAAATTCTGGATCATTCCACTTCCATGAGGTATCGAGTCCAATTCATAAAAAGTACAGTGGAGGTTGCCAGAGTGGAGGAGAGGGAAAATGGAGACTGATGTTTAATGGCTAGAGTTTCAGTTTTGCAAGATGAAAAGAGTCCTGGAGATTGGTTACACAACAGCGCAAACAGACATAACACGACTGAGCTGTACACTTAAAAATGGTTTAGATGGTGGGAACCAGCACTTAGCATAATGGCTATGTTGCTGGACTCCCACATAGTCGATCGCAGTTCGCGTCCTGGACCCGGTGGCTTAAAACTCACGCTGGGCGCATGTGCATGCGTGCCCAAGATCCCAAGAGGAGAATGGAGGAGAAGGGATTGTGGCGTGGCCATCACCCCTGGGGGGTGATTTTTCACTTTCTGTCTCTATGTCTCTCTCTGTCTGGTGAGCGCACGTGCCCTATAACGAAAATCTCTCCAAAAAAAAAAAAAAGGTTAAGATGGTAAACTTTAGGGTATGTATCACAATTTTAAGAAAGCTTATTAAAGAAAAAAGCAGGGACCAGTGCATGGCATGATGGTTGCATCACTGACTCCCAAGTGGTTGACTGCGGTTTAAGTCCCAGAACTGGAGGCTTAAAACTCATGCTGGGTACGTGTGTGTGCGTGCCCAAAATCCCGAGAGGAGAATGGAGGAGAAGGGATTGCAGCATGGCCATTCTCCCTGGAGGGCGATTTCTCGCTTTCCACCTCTCTCTGTCTCTGTCTCTGGCAAGCACACGTGCCCTATAGCAAAAATCTCTTAGAAAAAAAGAAAAGGAAAAAAAAAGGAAAAAGCAAAGAACAATAAAGATAGTATTAATAATTTAGAAGGTACAAAGAGATAAAAAGGGGCATGTTTAATCACAAACCTAGTTAACTGAGGACTTGATGAATTCCACTAGATTATAACTGTTAAAGAACTTTGTGGAGAGTAAAGCAATCAAACTGGAAGCTTCTTAAACTTTTATCATATTACTATCTTCACAGGCCTTGACTTTCTGGGTGAAAACTATTTCAGGAGGGGAAAAGAGCAGGCCCACAGCCTGAAGTGGGAACACAGTGTATCTGAAGAATGACACAGAGGTAGGGGACTTGGCAAACTACTGCAGGGACACCAATTCCTCGGCAGGACAAGGAGAAACGTAGAGGGTCAGAATTAAGTGGAGAGTGATTAAAGTTGGGCTTTCAGTATAGCTATTTTAAGACAAAATAGAGCTTAATTAAATCTTCATAAAAATTGCAATTGACTTTCAATTAGATTAGATAAAGTGCTTTGAGATGCTCACGGTGGCGCCTCTGGTTGTTGTGGTAATACCCAAATGTCCATTATTTTATACAGGTTCACCATATAATTTGACCCATCTTTCCTTTCTTGTCCGATTGCAAGTAAGTGGTTACACAGCAAACTGTGAATGTACCTGGGATTCGGGCTGTAAACAGTGCAGACAAGAGGCGTCAACCAACTTGATAGTAAGAATCATTCGCTACATGTACACACATATAGCAAACTACACTGTGGACCTCAGCTATATACAGGTTAATCTGTCAATTATACTTCAGCAAAGCTGGGGTGGGAGGTAGGGAACGGCATCTAGCATCCTACTAGAATTTCAAAGCCTCTTCATTAAACCTCCCTCTATTGGGTTTAGATAGATGGAAGAAAAACAATAAGGAGCCAGAACACCTGAGAAAAGGGCCCAATTCACCCATATGTCTGAACTTCTACTCTGGAGAGAAGTTCTACTAGAAACAGGACAGCTCCAAATCACAGCACTCCTGGGTGCCTGGGCACCAGGACCATCGTTCTGCAAGGTTCATTTGCACCCAGCTCTCCTCCTGTGCTAAGACCCCCACCCATTACCAGCATGGCTTTCATAAGTTCCTGATGATGGTACCCTACCATATGCCCACATCTTTTTGGTACTGTCCTCTGATTGGCTGGGTTAAAAAAAGATTTGATAAGACCCAAGGATCAGTACTGCACTGCTGCTCTTCTGAAAATAAACAGTGGTCAGGACATGATTAACTCAAGCAGAGGTGGGGAAAGTCCCGCTTTCCAGTGCTCGGAGAGATGGTAAGTTAACATAGTGGGACAGCTTGTACTCTCACACCCACACAAACCTTTGGTCTCCCTTTTCTTCTGAGCAACATTCCTGGGGCCTTCTAGGTGCCAATCATTGTTCTACATGAAGATTATATGTCTATCAGAAGGGAATCACTTATTAATGACCCACATTGATTTACTTAGCTTTCAGAAGTGAACAGGAACCAATCAGAGCCAATCATCTGTTACAAGCATTTTCTTTCTTTTTTTTTTTTTTTTTTTAGGGTTTTTGCCATATAGCACATGTACTTACCAGAGAGAGACAATGAAAGACAGCGATAGGGAAAGGTAAGAAATCATCCCTTCCCAAAAGGGATGTCCATGCCACAAGCCCTCCTCCTCCATTCTCCTCCTGGCATTTTGGGCAGACACAAAGGTGATTTTCAAGCTTCTGGGTCTGGGGCTTGAACCACAGTCAGCTATGTGGGAGTCCAGCACCTTAACCACCATGCCACCTGCTGGCCCCTATTCCATGTGTCTCCTAATTCTAAGAAAAAATATTTCTTGCCTGAGGCTGTCTCCTGCCTGCCTAAAGAACGTCAATGTTCTTTAGTGACTGATTAAGAGACAACCACCTACAATTACAAAAAAAGTCATGGCTTAACTTAATCAGAGTGCCAAAAGAAGGCGAGAAAGGACTTGAAAGTGCTGGTTCTTTTATGTGTCTGTGGGAACAGAAGGCCAGAGAAGGAGAGCTGGGCTCTAGCCATTGGCAAGGACTTCAGTCCCTAAAAGATCCGGGAACACAGTGGTTACACACCAATGCCAGGTAGTACTAAAAATAAACATTTGCACACCTTCACCCTGAAATGAGCTAAGTCTTTCCTTACCTAAATTACAATAGAGTTTGACCCCAACTAGGATGTCATGGGATTTCCTCAATCTTGCTTTAGTTATGAAGCTCATTAAGAGATGGTCTCACATCAGAGGGAGGTGTAATAGTGAAGCACCACCATTTTTAGGTAAGAAAAAGATGCTCAAATATGGACAAGTTCAAGGACTTTAACATAAAGTTTACTATCCCTCACCCAACAACCACATGTCTACAAGGTGACTATAACCACCAGAACAAGCATAATTATATTTTCACCATATGTAAAGCTCATGCTCATCCAACCCTCTCAAAACGTCATCAAAAGTGATCAAATAATTGATTTTTTATGTGCAAGATTTGGCTGGGTGGAGGCCACCCTGAATGGGTGGAGGCCACCCTGAATCACCACGTGTCATAGGAGAGAGGAGGAGGAGACGCTAAACAGCACTGGCACAGCCATTGGCTTTAGCAAACAGCTCTGTGCAAAGAGCTGCGGTGCATGAACCCCCGTGGCCCATGCTTTGGACAAGGGAAGGGACAGGAGGAAGCCTGAACTGGAACAACCAGGCTCTTCCTTATGGAAGAGCCAGCCTGTGAGAGGCTGAGGAACAGGCCTCCAGGGGGAGGCAGGTTCTGGGTGCTGAGCCAACTGAGGTGTGGAGAAAGGATGTGCACAATCTATGGAATCGAAGAGAGGTTTAGTAAGCAAGCAGATGAAAAATGCCTGGAAAACAGAACCAGACATGGTCCCTGCCCTCAAGGAATGAGGATTCAGTCCATGCACCCCTGCAATCACTCTTCCTGAGGTTTAGTCCAACAATGCCTTAGCCAGTAGGCTACCTGCTAGACCTACTTTTTGCTAGAGGGCACATGCACTCTCCACAGAGTCAGAGAGAGACAGAGAAACAAAAAGTGAGAAATCACCCCCCAGGGGAATGGCCACATCACAGTCCCTTCTCCTCCATTCTCATCTCAGGATTTTGGGCACACATGAACATGAGCCAAGTGTGAGTTTCAAGCTGCTGGGCCCAGGACTTAAATCATGGTCGACTGCATGGGAGTTCAGCACCTTAACCACTATGCCACCCAGTTATTTTTCAGAGAGATTTCTGCTATAGGTAAAATGCTATAGGCACGCCATGCTCCACTCCCAGCCTCAGTCAGCCCAGATTACTGGCTTGCTCGAGAGACAGTGAGAAATCACCCCTACCAGGGGGGATGGCCACGCCACACTCCCTTCTCCTCCATTCTCCTCTTAGGATTTTGGTCACATGTGTACACACGCCTGGCGTGAGTTTTTTATTTACTTATTTAGGAGAGCTTTTTGCTATAGGGTGCATGCGCTCGCCAGAAAGACAGAGAGAGACAGAGAGATAGACTGCAGTGTGGCCATCACTGCAATCCTTCCTCCTCCATTCTCCTCTCAGAATCTTGGGCATGCACGCACACGCGCCCGGCGTGAGTTTAAGCTACCGGGTCTGGGACTTGAACCGCAATCGGCTACATGAGAGATCAGCGACATAGACATTACTGCTGGTCCTGCCTGGCGTGAGTTTTAAGTCACTGGGTCTGGGACTTGAATTGTGGTTGATTATGGGGGGATCCAGTGACGCAACCATTATGCCATCTGCTGATCTCGTTATCTATTTTTTAAGCTTTAAGAAAGTGCTTTACTGCTTTTCCCTTCACCATGAAAAGAAAGAAAAGAGCAACACCTGCAAAAAGAAGAGAGTCCAAGTAATTCTGTGAAATTCAAGCTGAGTTTGACCTATTAGCAAATTACTGACTCTCTGTGAGAGTGTACACAACCCATCTCTTGCTCAAAATTCCAGTGTCTGGGGAGTGAGTCCCAGAGCCCAGGCTCTGCAAGTACCAAGTGGCTGCTACTTTCTAAACCACATGGAAGCCTGTACTTCGAAATGGAAGCTGGGGGACTGCTTCGGCTCCCTGGAGGTCCTTCTCCCACCCAAAAACTGACCTCTTAGTTGGCAGCCAAATTCCGACATGTACCAATGCTGCCTTAGCTGCTGCAAGAACAACCCCCCAACACTCACTGCCATGCTGTCTGGACAGCTCCCACAGAGGTCACTGAGCTCAACAGGCTGCCCAAGGAGCCCAGGACCCTGCTGTCAGACAGGCCAGCCGCCACTCTGCGGAGCTGGGATACTTGTGGTCCAGTTGCAACAGGAGACTCAAAGAGGACGCCCACCACAGCCCACCAGCACCCAGTGCACCTGTGTTGTGACCAACTCTGGTAGAGGGGCAGACGAGCACCCAGCCAAAGGTCACTTGCTCTCTCCAAGTTGGGAAAACAGTCACCTCAGTGTGACTCCGAGGTGCTCCCTGTGGACAGTGTGCAGTGAGCCAGGCTGAGTACCGTCATCTGTGGACTCATGTAACCTTCATCCATAACACAGGGACCCATCCTACAGGTGGGCAGGCTGAGGTACCCAAGTCTTGCTGCTATGGGGCAGCAAAGCCAGGATGAAGTTGGGGCATCTGACTAAAGGCCTTCAGAAACAAGCACAGGACTTCCTATCCACTAGAAAAAACAACTTTCTTTACAGGGCAGCAAACTCCTGCTCCTCAGAACGGCTGCCTGGAAGGGAAAGAGCTAAAGAGCACATCAGGGTCTCTAGTAAGAGAACATCAGGGTCTCTAGTGCCTGACATAAGAACCTTTCTGAGAAAGAGGATGAGGAGGCTGGGGCAGGAAGAACTCCAAGTGCCCCTTTACCACTGGGCATGGGTGGAGGGTCTTATTCTTTAAGCAAGTTTTTTTTTTTCTTTTCAGTTTATTTATTCATTTCTTCCATGGGGGGAGGAAAAGAGAGAGGAGAAGGAGAGAGGGGAAAGAGACAGAGAAAGACAGGCACCTCCAACAGAGTTGGCACTCCAGGCTCCACTCCCAGCCTCAGTCAGCCCAGATTACTGGCATGTGTGCACCTAGCATGTACAGGGAGGTGCCAGGACAGGCACTTCCCAGGCTGCTCCAGTTGCATGACAATTTTCTTGCCATCTGGCTCCCAAGAGCCTTCTTGGAGGTCTCTGTTCTCTTTTCTCCACCTCTACTCCTGACTCATAGCAACCTGTGTTCTCATTCTATTACAGCAAGGTTTAGCACGTTGTAAGGACAGAAGTAACCCCTGCTGCCAATGTGGGGTTTCAGAAAAAGGACTAGAAAGTGCATTTAGCTCCAAAGGGCACATCCTGAGATTGCAGGAACACAAACACAGCCCAAGGGAACTTGCAATCCTGCATCCTCTAGGAAGCAAACCTAGGCCCCCCAAACGACAGGTGACTTGCCTCCAACCTTTGCACTGCAGAGCAAGTGACTCAGCTGAAACCTCAACAACTGCATGTCCTTCGGGTCAGGCCACACCTAGGAAAGCAGCCCAGGAGGGTCCGGCACGGGGACTGTACTGGTTATCGGTCTGTGTCCACTGGGACTTTGGTTATTATTTATAGAGGGAAACGGGAAGCAGAGTCAAGCAGACATCAGGCAAAGCGAGAAAAGCTGGAGGCTGGTGATCAGGACCCTGTGCTCCTAGTTTCAGAGCTGTCATGAACCTGCTGCGTGACTCAGGATCAATCTCAACCTCTCTGTGCACAGTGAGGTATCTAACACTGACACCCTATCCTTCCATGATGTGAGCAGGACCCCGAGCTGCCAGCTCTAGTTACCAGCTATGTGCGGCTATTTCAAGTGGAAGTGCTCGGACTTAAATGACATTAAACATTCAGTTCCTCAGTAGCAGTAGCTGCTTTAAGTACTCAATAGCACATGATACGTTAAAATGAATTAAAATGAAAGAAAATTTAAAAGCTTGGCTCCTCAGTCACATCTGCCACCTTTCAAATGCTCAGTGATGACATGAGGCAGGTGGCTACTGCTCTGGAGAGTGCAGGCACAGAGCATTTCTGTCCACCCAGAAGGTTCCAGCGGGCAGTGTCAAGACTATGTGGATAGAGACACACGTTCCACAGAACATTCTTGAAACTACTTTATTTGCCAGAGGGCACAAGCATGTGCCAGAGAGCGAGAGTGACAGTGAGAAAGGGAGAGGGGGTGGTCACACTGCAAGCCCTCCCCCTCTGTTTCTCCATCCTGTCAAGATTTTAGGCATTCATGCACATGCACCCAATGTGTTTTTCAAGCCATCGGAGCCAGGATTCAAACTATGAGATCAGCCATGCGATTAGGGGATACAGTTCCTCTAACCACTAGCCATAAAGTCTTGAGAGGACCATGGCTCTCTTGAAACCACTCTTTAAAGAACAATTGTGCACACGGTGAGAGCCTATATAAAAGCAATGGAAGAGATGTAGGTGGTAGAGGCAGGAGAGCTCCACTGTGTGATGCTAGGAAAAGGCCCTGGGTTCAGAGCTTACGTTGACCTGAACATATGGGCTATACCCACAGTCCTGGCTGGTGGAAAGGCTTGAGTGAAGGGGTGGGGCTGCAGTGTGGCAAGATGCTGTCAAGGGTATGTGTCTTTCTCTTTCTCATGGAAAAAATAACCTAAAAAATAAAGTAATAGAGAACAGGATGTTTGTTGTGCATAATCAGGTCTATAACAGGATGTTTGTTGTGCATAATCAAAGATGCCTCAGGGTGAGTTAAAATTCCATACTACAGGACCAAGGTTATAGCCAATGGCAAGACACTGGCATGTCTCCATAAGGATGCCCATCTGCTGCCCCTTTAATTAAATGCCTAAGTGCCATTTGGACAAAAAAATAGAATACATACAAGTATCATAAAGAAGATGGCAAAAACATCATTATTTGTAAGTGAAATAATTTTATACCTGGAAAATGCAAAACAATCAACCATAAGAAACTGTAAAAGGATTTAGATATGGAAATTTGGTTATAAAATTAGCACACAGAAAGAACAATTTCCTTTATATGAAAGTAAAATCAAGTGTAATAAAAAAGATTTTATATTTTAATACATTTCTTAAGTTTACATAAAAGTATTTATATTGAAGGATCTAAAATATAACCATAAACCAAATGGATAGGACCTACATAAAGAAAATGTTAAACCTATACTGAATGGCATAAAAGATTATTCAAATGAGTAAAACAACACAAGGGAACCAGCAGGCAGTGTAATGTCTATGTTGCTGGACTCCCACGTAGTCAACTGCAGTTCAAGTCCTGGACCCAGTGGCTTAAACTCACACCGGACATATGGGCATGCATGCCCAAGATCCCGAGAGGAGAATGAAGGAGAAGGGATTGCGGCATGGTCATCCCCCCTGGGGGATGATTTCCTGCTTTCTGTCTCTCTGTTTCTCTCTGTCTTTCTGGTGAGCACACGTGCCGTATAGCAAAAACCTCTCCAAAAAAAAAAAGAAAAAAAGAGTAGAACACTCAAGGGACATAATATATACAGCTGTCAATGCTCCCTAAGCAACTCTATAAATTCAAAGCAATCTCACTCAAAATACCAGTGGGTTTGATTTTCCATTTTTTGTTCCATACTTTGTAGTGGAGAGGAGGATTGTTTGAAAATAACAGAGTGACCCTAAAGTTCACAAAGAAGAATAAGCAAATGATGCTGGTTAGGAAAATAAAAGTGAAAAAGAAGAATGAGGGAGAATTAGCCCTACTAATTGTTAAATGAGACTAAACTACAAGGTCGTGGTGAATGAAAACAGGTCAGCAATGAACAAAGATACCAGTGGAAGAGTCCTGATACAAATAAATTTTACCACTTAGATGCTATTTCAAATCTTCAAAGAAAGGAGGACTACTTAGTAAACACCAGTGGAACAACTCATAGGTAACATGCAAACAAGAAAACCAGAAACCTAACTCATTCCTTACACTAAAACATCCAACAACTTAAAGGCAGACATCAAAAATAAAAATGCAGGAGCTGGGTGGTGCACAGTAGTAAAACTTGAAGTTCTGTGAGGCTGACCCACATGGAAAGGTTCCCAGGTCATACCTAAAGATCTACCCGAATACACGGAGCATGTATGTGCCTGTGCTCCAAGGCTGGCTGAGGCTGGTCTTGCCGCTGGGTTGGGAGTGCTGTCTCTAAGGCTGTCTCTTGCTTGTGGAAGAACTAGATAAATGAACTTACATACAATAAAAATGTAGAAGTACTTGAAAAAAAAAAACCCACTCCTCTATATCTTGGCCTATGTATGAGACAAACCCAGAAGACAGGAATGGCATTTGAACAGTATAGAAAAAGTAGAAAAAAAAAAATCTGTGGAGTTAAAACAAAATCCAAAGGAAACTGGAGAAAATATCTGTAATATGTGTGGATAAAATATCAATTTCCTTAAGATACAAAAAATACAAATTTCTAAGTACAACCAAAAAGTCATCAGGAAGGTAGTAAAAGAAATAATCAATAAGCATATTAATGTGGCCAACCTTATTCCTAATTAAGGAAAGGCAAATTAAAACAAGGATATCCTGTTTTCCATCTGTCAAAGATCCTGACAATGATCCAAGATGATTTATAATCCCTAGCACTGGCAAGGATGTGGGGAAAGAGAAACTCTTATGCAATGCTGGTGATAACATACACTATTAATAGTATAAACATTTTGGAGAGCAAATTGATAGTATCTAGCAAAATGTAAAATAACCATACCCTCTAATTCAGAAATTGCACTTTTAGAAATGTATCTCACAAATGTATTTGCATAAGTAAATATATATATGTATAAGAATGCCACTTGCAGCATGTTGTTTATAACAGGAAAAAAAATAAGCCAAGAACAACCTAAATGTCCATCAATAGGAACACTGGCTTGTGTTGTAGTCTCATAGTAAACAACAGGCCTCAAAAGATAGGCATTGAGTCTACTGAAAAGATGTCCACAATATTTTAAAAAGACAAGGAAAACCTTTTTAGCAAATGATGCTGGAAAAACTGGACATCCACCAGCAGAAAGATGAATCTAACCCCCTACCTCTTGCCACTGACAAAAATCAACTCAAAGTGGATCAAAGATCTAAACCTAAAACCCCAAACTATAAAACTACTGGTGGAAAATGCTGGGGAAACTCTGGAAGACATTCGAGTAGGCAAAGACCAGCAGTTAGCATAATGGCTATGTCGCTGGACTCCCATGTAGGAGGAGAAGGGATTGCGGCTTGACCATCCCCCTGGGGGGTAATTTCTGGCTTTCTATCTCTCTGTCTCTCTCTGTCTTTCTGGCGAGCGCATGCACCCTGTAGCAAAAAACCTCTCAAAAAGAAAAAACAAAGAAAGAAAGAAAAAAAGAAGACTTCTTAAATAAGACCCCCAATGCACAGTCAATAATCCCAAAAATATTCAAAGTGGATTACATCAGACTAAGAAGTTTCTGCATGGCAAAAGACACAGTAATTAGTGTGAATCAACAGCCCTCAGAATGGGAAAATATTTTTGTAAACTATGCTTCAGACAAGGGACTGATAAGCAGAATACCCAGGGAACTCAAGTGGTTTACCCAAAAAAAGATGATCAATCCAATTAAAAGATGGGAGAATAAACTGAACAACTAAGGAAGACACATGAATAGCAAAAAGGTATATGAAAAAATGCTCAACATCCCTCATCATAAGGGAGATGCAGATCAAAACCACAATGGGATACCACCTAACCCCAGTCAGAATAACTAAGATTAAAAAAAAAGGTAAGCACTGGTGGGGATGTTGTAAAAGGGAACTCTCTTACATTGCGGGTGGGAATGTAAATTGGCCCAGCCACTGTGGAGAATATGGAGAGTCCTCAAAGATCTACAAATAGAACTACCATATAATACAACAATTACACCCCTTGGTATCTACTCAAAGAACAGAAGAATGCTTAGTTAGAAAAGTGCTTGCACATCTATGTTTATTGCAGCATTATTCACAATTGCTAAGAAAATGGAACCAACCCAAAAGTCCACGAACAGAGGAATGGATTGAAAAAGTGTGGCACATATACTCTGTGGACTACTACTCAGCCATAAAAAAAAAAAAAAAAAAAAAAAAAAACAACCCGGGTTTTTGACAGAAAGTGGATGATTATGGAAGATTTACTGCTGAGTGAAGCAAGCCAGTCTATGAAGGAGAGACATTGTATGTCTCCATTTAATATATACTGACTGTCTGCACTCTATAGCCCAAACTGACTAGAGCATATAAAAACATAGAAAATGGTTATAGATATCAGATATAGCGTGGGGAGAGGGTGGGAGAAGGAGGAGTGTCTGAGGAAAGACATTAATGAGAAAAATAGAGAGGCAAGGCACTTATGGGACAAAGAAATGGGTTATCATTTGTTGATGATAATATGAATAGTATTCCCAACTGGACTAGTGAGAAATGTACTCATGTTCAACATTGACTTTATAAGTTAAGTGATATATGTGATTGAATGTATAAAAGAAATTAAAATAAAAATTAAGTAAAAAAGGCAAGTATCAAAATAATAACAATACAATATTTAATATTGTTACTATATAATGTAGATATATATGGTGCATATTTAAATGCATTCATCTGTCTTTATATATAACATATATATTATTAACATTATTATTATTTCTTAGAGATTTTTGCTATAGGGTGTGTGTACTCGCTGGAGACAGAGAGACAGAAAACAAGAAACCACACCCCCCTGTGGCCATGCCACAATCCCTTCTCCACTCTCTTCTTGGGATCTTGAGTGCACACACACACACACACACACACACACACACACCCCTGATATGAGTTTCAAGTCTCCAGGTCTCAAACCTTAGTTGACCAGAGGGAGTCCAGCACCTTAACCACTGTGCCACCTGCTAGCCCTTATAACTTACAGGTTTACAGGTATGTAAAAGGATATGAGTGGAGCTTTACAGAGTCTACCTCTAAATTCACATACTGTGAAAAAAAAAGAGAAATGATTGGTTATAAAAAGTAACAATAAAAACATTTATTTGAAGTCCTCTATTATTTTCTCCCAACTCAATTTAGGGGCTGACTCAAACATTAATTTTATAGCTAATTTCTTTTCAAATCATAGTGCATCTAAACAAGTGTAATAATCTGTAGCTGGTTTTCAGAATATAGTGCTATTCAGACATTTGTCCCCAATGACATTAAATGACCTTACAGCCAGCACAGAGTAGCCCAAACACACTGGTGGCTAGCTCTTTGCTAATTCAGCCTATAATGGCTGTGGTCCCAGGTTAGAAGGTGGATAAGGGATGAGTTATCCTGAACCTAAAGCACACAAACTGGCCTCAAGAACTGAATCCAGATCACAGTACAGGAAAGACTCTCACTCCAATCTTCAGTCTTCCCTGGTAGCTCCCTATGACCCAATCACCTTACAGTATTGTAACTGGGGACACTGTTGAGTGACATCCTGCTTCAGAGGTAGGAAACGAGTTTTTAAAGATCAGTTTGTTTAATTAAAACCGCAGCAGGATGCTGTGTACCAAGCAAACAGCATGCATTTCAACAAGGAAGGTCATCTTTCCTAGCAAAAGTTAATGGAAATCAGGGCAGCACCCAGAGATAAGAAAAATCACGAGTTGATTCTGCCGTCTTAGGAGGAGATACGGCAAAAAAAGCACCAGCTGTCTTCTGCCAAGGTCTAGAGCCTCGCTAGTGTGGTAGGTGGCCATCTGGATGACACTATATTTCTTAAGATATGATTCCCTGTAAAGGAAGAACAACGAGAGCGAAGGAAGGGCAGAGGAAGAGAGGAGGAGAGAAGAAAGGAGAAAAGGGAGGAAGAAGGAAGGAGGGTCAGAAAGGGAAAAGCCCTCACCACTGAACATTGCCATTTATTTTTTCAATTACAAGGGTTTTTTTTGTTTTTTTTTTTTTTACTTTTTAAAAAATTATGCTAGGAAGCCTTGGATTTCTTGTTATCAACGATAATGATTTTATGCTCATTATTCATGGTGTTTTCATAGTCATGTTACTTGAGAATTTTTTTCAAGTGTTGTCAACTTTATAGCAAAGCTCATTTCATATGAAAACATTCTTTTAATAAAGTCCCAATGTATTATAGTAAAATTACAGCTTTTGCTAAACCCTTATGGTGACAATAAGCCATGGTATAGTGCACCTTACTACAGTGTTCAGAATATTTGGCAACTCCCAAGTCTGTTCATTTCATATACCTATGCACACATTTGCACACTCATGTGCACACACACACACACACCACAGGGATCATTTTAAAGCTGCAGACCGTGCTGGCCTGAAATGATGTATGTAATTTCCGAAAAATGCGTAAGTTACTCCTGGGAAGATAAGTCTTATTTTATAATGGCATGAAAGAGCAATATTTTCATTTTTTCTTGCTATTTTACTTCTGCTCTTCCACAGATATTAATTGCTGCCAACATGTCAGGCTCTGTCCTAGGCACAGAAAATAGCAGTGGGCAATAAAATAATCTTTGCACTTTAATAACCTAAGGTGGCTAACTTGTACTACCTACTTACTATGAGCCTGACACTATTCTAAGCACTTTATATTATAAACATAATATATATTATAAAGTAAGCAAGGAAACCTACTTTCTTACAACAGCCTCATGAGGTAGCTACTCTTAATATCCTATTTGGCAAGTGAGGAGACTGAAATGTGAAGCGAAGAAACTTGCCTATGATCACATAGCTAGCAGAGCTGAGATGTGAATCTAGGCTGATTTGGCTTTTTTCAAAATTTTATTCATGACGCTATCATGAATAAAACAGTGAAAAAAAGACAGGTCTCCATGCCACAACTCCCTTCCTACAGCCCTCCTGTCAGGACCTTAGGCACACATGTATGCACTTAGCGTGTCTTCAGGCGGGCTGGGGATCCAAACCCACAACTCCCTTCCCACAGCCCTCCTGCTTGTCAGGACCTTAGGCACACATGTATGCACTTAGTGTGTCTTCAGGTGGGCTGGGGATCCAAACCCACCATTGGCCACGTGGCTCCAGCACTGCATGCAGTTCAGCTCCCTTAACAACTATGCCATATGGCTGGGTTGGGCTTGGGTTTGGGGCTCACCCTCCTGACTGCTGTATTGTACAGCTACTTAACACGTACAACTCTAAACTAAGGTACGGATTTGTCCATAAAGAAGCAGGGGTGGGGGCCAGGCGGTGACATAGTGGTAACATGGCTGGCCCACATGGAAAAAGTTCTAGGTTCTCTTCCTGGAAGCTCCCTGAGCATGCCTGATGTCTAAGCACACCTGTGATCCAGGCTGGCTGGGACTGGGCTGGATTTTGGTATGGATGACCCTGTGGGTGTTCTGATCCCTCTCTCTCTCTTTCTCTCTCTCTCTTTCTCTCTCACACAGACACAGACACAGACACAGACACACACACACACACACACACACACACACACAAGAAACAAATAAACCTTAAAAAAAAGTATGGCCATGCACATTCACATATATCTCTACTCTCAGCTGAGCCATGAAAATCACTAAGACTTGTAACAAGCAGCAAGAAAACTTGTATGTAAGTGATCCTGCCAATGCCATCCCTGTGCTACCTAGCACAGAAAACAAAGGAGGAAATGGAAATGAATCAACAAACAAAATGAAATGGTGACTCAGTATAAAGCCACAATAATATATTCATTGACATTAGAAGATCTTTTATAAAGATTCACTATGCTCTGAGTATCTCCCACCCTCAGATACTATCGCAGATATTGCCATGCTATAGTTGGTTCTCACTGCATCCCACAAGATAAAGGAACCACTTAGACTTCTCTTTATAGATAGGAGGACAATGAAGCTGCTCAGGCTCCCAGGCCCAGTCCTGCAGGTGGCTAGCTGGGTTGGCTTCCTTCCATTGCACTAATGCAGCACATGTGGCTCCGTGCCATCCCCTGCAGAACTCCCCCTCCACTGAATGCAAGAAGCCACCCCCCATCACACAGAAGCCCTTCTAACCCTGCCTCACCTCACCCTGTATCTACAACTTGGGTTCAGCTATTCTAGAAAGAGAGATACTGGTACAAATGAACTCTCCCTAAATCATTTTCCAAACATCTGCAAGTATTTCCAGACCAGTTCATGGACTATAACCCCATGATGTTCTGATTTTAGAGGCTGCAAAGAAATTTTACAGACTGCTGACCCAGACCATCTGAGACCCACAGGTTAGGACACACCAGCCAAGCCACAATCTATACAAAATTTCCCACAAACTCAGCTCCGGCCCACAATACTGTCACCATGTGGCCTGAGCAGTGGTAATTCTGGAATCAGCTCCTGTGGGGTAGGGACTCCCTTGTGAGAGAACAATTCCCACCACACAAGTCTGGCAACCTATCTGCCAGCACAAGCGTTTCCTTTTGTAATAATCTACTTAGTAACCTAATATCTGAAGCCTGATCAGAAAAGTTCCATTATCTCTTAAGTGTTTATGTTCATCAGAGTTCTTAGTATTTCTTTATATTGATACTTTGAGTCATATTCCAAATAAATTGTAATAAATTTGAGTATGTGGTAGAAAATTTTACAAGCTTTTACCAAAGTGTAGTTGGAGTAGGGGGGTCATTCCTTTAAATAGTCTCTGGCCCAGCCACTGTCTGATGTGCTCTAAGACACTTACTCCATAGGCTGGGACTATGTGGGAGGCCTGGGTTCAATTCCTGGTCCAACCTATAGGCTAAATGCAATAGTAGCACACACCTATAATCTTAGCAATTTGGGAGGCTGAGGCAGGACTGAGAGCTTGAGGCTGGCTTGGACAACACAGTGCGACCCTGTGGTAAAAAGTGCCGGGCATGGTAGTGCATGCCTGTAGTCCCAGCTGGGAGGCTGAGGCAGGAAGATCCTGATAGCAAGATGCCCTCTTCCTCCACAAGCCCCCCCCACCCCCGCCGCTGGTCTTAAAAGAAAACAAAACAAAACTCCTCTTTAGGTGAGCACAGACATCTAGCCCATATCCTAAGAAAGAGGGCACACTGTCCAGCAGCAGGCAAGTCGTCCACTCAGGAAGCATCTTTCTCACTTGCATGGTTTTCTACTGTAGGGCTGAGGGATATCTCTTGACTTTAAAGTTTCAATTGCAAACTTATCTTTAGAGTAGCTTCTTTGCAGCTCAAGCTATGATTTCTCTGTCCTAAAAATGCACTTTTTGCCTCTGATGCCTGAAATAAAGTCTAAGTAGTCCAACAAGCTCCACTGCAGAAAGCACATGGAATTACTTCCCCCTGCTGGCCATGACTGGCCATTTGAACAGTACTGGACTAGCTCTCAGTGAAAGTCTTCCGTCCTTCCACTAGCAGGGGGAAAGCTCCAAGCTGCCCCTAACACGGGCCAGGGATGGCTTTCCCCATGGGTTGCTACCAGTGACCTGTGCCATCTGGCTTTGACTACTGACGTCCCTCTTGCTTTATATATGCTGCTAGTTCCTGTGAGTGGGGGTGGGAAAAGATCGGGCATTATATGACACAGAATTGGGACCGGCAATTGGTGTAATGGCTATGTCACTGAACTCCCATGTATTCGACTGTGGTTCGAGTCCCAGACCTGGTGGCTTAAACTCACGCTAGGCACATGTGTGCGTGCGTGCCCAAGGTCCCGAGAGGAGAATGGAGGAGAAGGGATTGCGGCATGGCCACCCCCCTGGGGGGTGATTTCTTGCTTTCTGTCTCTGTCTTTCTAGCGCACACACACGCCCTAATGTCTCTCTGTCTCTCTCTGTCTTTCTAGCGCACACATGCACCCTATAGCAAAAACCTCTCCCCCCTATTATATGACACATAATTAAATGAGTAGTGTAAAAACCAGTGCCTGCAAAAGTGACCTGTGTTCAAGTTCTAGTTCTGCTGATATCTGTGAGCACCCCTCAAAATATTTCATCACTCCCCTGAGCCTGAATTCCTCATTGGAGACATAAAAAGGGCCCTTTGTCCCTTTGAGAATCTCAGGGTCACACATCCAGTAAGCACGGGATTATGCGTAGTTTATCATTTTTGTAAATGGAAAACAAATCTTCATCTAAAAATAGGCAAATAATGGTATTTATCTTAGAAGGCTGTAAAAAGGATTAAATGAGGTGATATATATGTATGTGTGTGTGTGATATATATTGTGCATATATATATACATATATATATGCGTGTATATATATATGTATATGTGTATATATATATATATGAAGTATTTGGCACAAATAAGTTTTAAACAGGGTTACTTATAATTAATTACACATTTTATATAATTTACCATCCAAAATTAAGAGTGAAAGAAGTTGCTATGAAGACCTCTGGGATGATGGACATAAGCCAAGATAGACAAGTTGGGACATGCTGCCACCCTATCAGTAAGTAATAGCTATCATGAGATTCGGAGACCTCTCCAATGATTGAAAAGTTGTATTTTTTTTTTAGTTTATTTCCTCCATGCATGACAGAGACAGCACCCCAATAAGGTCTTGATGCTGTAATACATCCCCAGCCCCTGCCTCAGCCAGCTCTGGATTGTGGGCATACCAAGTCAGGGAGGTTTCCAGATGCTAACCAGGAACCTTCTCAAGTGGGTCAGCTTTGGAGAGCATCATGTCTTACTGCTGTACCACCAGAGGCCCCGTGGCTTTTTAAAAAACACTTCGCTCACTCGCTATCTGCAATCCACAGGTTAGGGGTTCCTGGCACTGGAAGGCTATCGTTGGCAAACTTTCAAATGATCACTGGGCAGAATCGGTGCTGGGGTCATTGATTAAAACCTTTCTGATATGGAGGTCATCTCATGTCAGTCTTACACAGATTTCCAAGACTCAGTAAAGATACACAGTTGAAATGGCTGAACTCTGCCTCCTCTCTAGCCAAATACAAGCAGATAGGACTCCGCTGACCAAGGCAGGGTATGGATGGAAGCTAGAGAAGCCGGACCAAGGAGAACTAGAATCACATTGGATAAATTATCTTTTCAAGCAAACTCCTTCTTGGAAAAGTCTGATTCACCCTCTAGGGATCTAACCTGTGGGGAGGGACGTTGGGGATTGTGTTCCACTGCTGACAGAGTACAGAGATACAGTTCTGAGAGTCAGAAATGGCCTCACAGAGATCATTTAACTCAACCTGCTTGATATGCAGACCCCCATGCCTAGATCCCACAGCTGGTCTTGAAACCAGCTTGTACTGAAGAACACAACTGGTACCAAATACATGTTTGCTGAAGGAATTAATGAATGCATAGAGAATGAGTGAAGTGAGAGTGCCAGGATTCAAATCCAGACACTGCCTTTCACTGGAACACGGGGCTGCCAATGCATACTCAGAAATGTCAGGGCCGGCCACACAGTGCAGCAGTTAAGCACTGTGCTTAAGGAGCTGGATCCTCCATTGCTGGTCATGGTTCAAGTCCCAGCCTTGGTGACTTGTAAAATACACAGGGCACATGCGTGCCCCAAATTCTGACCGGATGAAGAAATGGAGGAAAGAGGACTGCAGAGTGACCATGCCCCACTCGGGCAGGGTGGTGGGGATGATTCCTTCTCTCTCTGGTGAGCACATCCATCTCTGGCAATTAAAAAAGAAAAAATCCTGTTAAATATATACATGACTAAAAGAATAATGAGGAGTTGTAACTTATATGAACCTGTTTCCTGTCGATAAAAACATTTCTTGGGCTGGTCTGTGGCTTGATGGTTAGAGTAGCGGGATCCCATGGCTGACTGCATGATCTGAGTCCTGGACCTAGTGGCTTGAAAAACACTCTGGATATGTGTGCGCGTGTGCCTAAAATTCCAAGGGAACGGTGGAGGAGAAAGGATTACAGTGTAACCGATTTCTCACTTTCCTTCTCTGTCTCTCTGGTGAATGCATGTACCCTCTAGCAAATTTCAAAAATGTATTTTTCTTCACAGCGCTTTATATAAGAAGTGAGAAGTAGATGAAAAATTCATGTACTTTAATGCCACACTATAGTATGCTTAGTGGTGCAGGCTCTGAGTTAGGTACAACTGGGTTTCAGTTATAGGACCAATACCGACTGGGTGTGTGACATAGGACAAGTCACCCAGCCAGCCTTCAGGGTCAGATTCCACCTCGGTAGAATGGGTGTGATAACAGCAGCTATTGCATATGTTTCTTGTAAAGATGAGATGATACATATTCTTTAATAGGTTACTTTTAATACAAAATAAAGGACTTCAGATTAATAAATGGATAGTTCATTACCTTTAAAATAAAGCACACAAAGATTAACAAAAATATGCAGGTAATTATTACAGACTGAATGTTGTAGACCCCCCCCAAATTTATGTGCTGGAGCACTGACCCCTGGTATAGCTATATTTAGAGATGGGGCTTCTAAGGAGTATTTAAGGTTAAATGAGGTCATAGAGGTGGGGCCCAGATTCAACAGGATTAGTGTCCACATAAGAAGAAACACTTGGGTATACATCCACTCTCTTTACATTCTGAGTAAAGACCATGTGAGGACCCAGTGAGAAGATGGCCATCTACAAGCCAGGAAGGGAGGCCTCACCAGCAACCATCCATGTCAGCAGCCTGGTCTCAGACTCCCAGCCTCTAGAACTGTAAGAAGGTAAGTATCTACATTCACGCCACCTCATCTGTAGTATTTTGTTATGAAAACCCAAGTCAACAGAGTAATAAATTAAGACAGGTTATTTATTACACTGGGGGGGGGGCACCAAAATTAGCTATCTGAATCAAATAATATTTTTGTCTTTTAATTCTAAATTCAGGCCAACCTCAAATCTCTCTCTCTCTCTCTCTTTCTCTCTGCTGTGAATTTATAGTTGCACATGGGATTTCATACTGCACCTGCTCAAATTAGTAATGAAAGGAAAAGTACTGGACTTTTTTGAGTCGCAAAGGATTTAGTCACCCAAGGTCTTCTTTCAGGAATGTTCTGGGTAACATCTTTTGATACTCCACAAACTTAATAATAATCCAATTGTAATCCTATCAATGTGGTATTTTAGGCTAAATTGTGGAGGTTAAATAAAACAATTCTTTTAGAGAGTTGAAACTAAAAAGAAAAAATAGATTAGAAAAAAAAACTTTAATAAACATCTCTAAATAATAATTGCTCCATGGCAGTCAAAAAAGTTTACAAAGAAAAAAAAGTGCTAATAAAAACCTGACGGTGGCAGGCAGCCTGTTCGATGGCTCCAGTAATCCCCACCTCCTGGTACTAACGCCCTGTGAAATCCCCTCTCCTGAATCATGACCTGCATTTGCTGATTTGCTTCTACAAACAGAATACAGTGTAAGTGACAGGCTATCACTCCAAGACAAGTTGACAAAAACACGGTGGCTTCCATGCCATCACACATGCCCTTTCTTGCTTGGTCTGAGGGAAGCCAATTACCACACTGTGAACAGCCCAATGGAGAGGTCCACGTGGCAAGGAACTGTGGAAAGGCTCCAGCCAACAGGCATTGAGAACCAAAGGCTCTCCGTCTAACCGCCACAAGAAACCCAATCCTGCCACCAGCCATGTGAGTGAGCCTGGCGGCAGACACTCTGGTCCAGCCTTCAGATGAGAGACCACAGGTGAGACTTTACTGCAGCCTTGTGGGAGACTTGGCGGCAGAGACAGCAATCTAAGCTGCCTCTGGATTCCTGACTCAAGATGCTGTGAGATAATCTGTATTGTTTCACACCACTAAGTATTGGGTTACTTTGTTACACAGCAGTAATAACTAGTACACTAACCCGAAAAAAGTTAAAATTAGTATGGTTACTACGTCTTGGTCACTTTGACGAATGTTTTCCATACATCTTATGATGTAAGTACTATTAGCAGTCCGTTTCATGGGCAGGAAAACCAAGGCATTGGTAGGGTATCCAGCTTCCCAGAGTCACAATGCATAAGTGGCAAAGGTACACCTGTACCCTTAGCCAAAATGCTTCACTGCTCCTCGTGTGCAGATTTTACTGGGACCATAAACACACCAAACCTAGTTAAATCTTTAGAGGTAAAAGCAAATGAATAAAAATATCCTACTCCAACTAAATCAAATATAACAAAGAATTTCTTTAATGACTGAAATTTACTCATGAAGTCAATACTTCTCCCAACTTCAAAGTTTGAGGTAAGGTAATTAGTGTTCTCCTGATCTTATATCTTGACAATAGTTCCATTCTCCCCAAGAAGGTAGGAGAGCCATTTTTATGTTCTACAGGTATAGCCCTTTCATGCTCAGAAGCCACTCAGTGACATATTGTTTCCTTGACTGTCAGGATCCCCATGTTTCGACTATGATTAGTATGAGGGGACTTCAGAGAGTTTGTAAGAAAATGAGATAGACGCATAAGTTTATTAGTGACGGACAGTGGTGCAGCGGTAAAATGTAACATTCTGCAAGGCTGACCCATGCGAGAATGTTCCAAAGTCAAGTCCGAAAACCCCCCAGGGTATGCCGGGCACAGGCCATGCCCATGATCAGGTCTGGCTGAAGCTGGGGTGGACTGTAGCATCGAGACTCATCTCTCTCATCTCCTTCTGTCTCTCTTTCTCACCCATGCAAGAAATAAAGACATATAGTATGAGTACATTTTAGTCTCCAATTTTTGGGAAACCCATGGTTTTTTTTCGTAATACATTTTCTATAAATATTTTGAAGACCTCCTCATATTTACAAAGGAAAAAAAAATCTCTTTCACGGTTGAACTATATTTTCGAATGAGACTGGTACTTCCCACAGCTCTCGAAATGAGCCCTAGTGATGGTGCATAGAAAGCGTACACCAAAGGGTCTATTCACCCCTGCCGTCCTTCCCCCACACACATTAGTGTGTGTGCACAATTATGATTACTGTTACAAGAGTCATGCATTCATGCACTGCGCAAACAGGGCCCTCACTGCTGGGGATAAAAAAAGAGTGGATTGTGTAGTCTGGTTACATTTTTTAAAGGGAAAGAAACAAAGAGACAAAGAACTCAGCCTAAAATATAAACACTGGAATCCACAGCCTCTGCTTTAGCCTTTCTGCCCCAGCACAAAGCCTATTTTTTGTTCCCTTATGTAATTGTACTGAGGCTTGAAAAGTCTGTGGATGCAGTCAGTAACATTGAAAGCTACTGCTACTGGGGAAAAAATGCTTTTGTCAACGTATGGTGGTGAAGATTGAGCTGAAAAGGGAACCAAACACTTGTTAGGGGGTGGAGTGGTGAGGACGGATTAAAACAACCACCTACGGATGTAAAGAACACTTGCTTTATTTAAGAGTCAGAGATTGTAAAATGAGGGAAATAGTGGATAACTTCTAAAATAAACTCTGAACATATGTAACCCGTAGGTTTCCTTTTTTAACATACAACATTCTGAATATTCCCAGATATATTAAGCCATAACATATTGGAAATAAAATCACTTAAGGGAAATGTTTAAGAAGTCATGTGCCTCATCCTCCCACTAGGGTGATGAGTGAAAATGGCCTAGAGCTGCCTGGGTTCTCCTGTGTAACAGAACCCAGCTGTTACTCCCCTGCCAGGATGACACATTTTACAATATGACTGACTTGGAACAGAAAGGGCAGAAACGCAGCCAAGTCCACACGACCTCAGGAGCAGAAACTGTGTTTATCAGCTCTGCCACCTGAGATCTAAAAAATATGTCAACAATCAGATTACTATTGAAGGATGCCTCAGAAACCAAAAGACAAGTGTAGGAGGCCAGGTCTGTGAGAAGGGTGCCGAGTGAGAAGCAAGGAAGGGAGGTGGCCCTATGTCAAAATAAGGTGCTCCCACCTCCTATGTCCTTGGCCCAGAGGCTGGGGCTCTCCTGCTGAGGCCCACAGTCCTGTTCTGAGCTACGAGATCAAACAGTATTTGGAAAGGAAGCCTCAGGACCAAAGGCCTGACTCCCGGTTTAGACTCAAAGAAATCAAGGCACAGAAAGGGGAAGTTATCTGACTAGAAGTGGAACCTAATTATCAATTATTCAGTTAGCTTTTTAAGATGAAACAATGCATCTGATCAGGCAAAACCTCTTCTAGCTAGGAGAGTGGTTCCCAACCTTGATGAACAGATACATAATCTGTATCACCAGGGAGCCAGTTGGTGGTGCAGTGGTAACTGGACCCACATAGGAGAGGCCCTGGGATCTCCTCCAGCATGGGCATGCTGTAACCTGGGCTGCTGAGACTGGAGGTGGATTGTGGCTTAGAGACCCTGTCGGGAGTGCTGTCTCTCTTGTGAAAGAAATTCATTCTTTTTTTAAAAAAAAGAATTTTTTTTTGAAAAGAATCATCATCATTTTCAACACCACCTGGGGAGCCTCCCTGGAGCCTTTCAGTCCCTGGGACTGGTGTAGCCTGGGCGTGGGCATTTTTCCAAGCTCCCTAGAGATGCCAGCTGAGATGGTACCCACTGCTCAGTGGTTTCCACTGACATTAAGTGTTTAAGGACATCGCTTAAACCCCTTTTTTGCTGACCAGAAAATATTTTGCTATTAAAATAAAATCATGGAAGTATCTATTACAAATGTTAAGTGGACTTTAGAAAACAAAAGTGAGTTTATTTACAAGAAAAGAGTAAATTTTAATGTGGTTTCTGACTTAATTCTCTGGCAAAGCTCTATCAACCAAATGTACAGCCATGTTTCAGACAACTAAAAAAAGGGATATATTCACTTTCATTACTATTAAGAACTATAGTTATCACTTAGAAACTAGTAGAATACTACTATTTGGAATTCTTAAATTCCTGGTTAGCTGAGTGATGACCGAATAAACTCTTATTCTAGGGAGCAAACTATTTCTAGCAATTCCAAGTACCTGTAATTACTGATTCAAAGCACTGCATTGCTTTTCTAAGTGGAAAAGAAAGAAGGTTCCCAAAAAAGAATAGTATAATGGAATATGCTAAGCAAATTTAGACAAACAGCATGTATGTATTTTAGCAAAAGTTTTCATTCATTTGTAACAGTGTGAATCTAACAGTATTTTCAATTAATGATGATAGTTTCAGTTATTTTTTTAAACATTTAATTAACATATCATTACAAATTAGTTACAATACTGATAATGATCTAGCTAACAAAAACAAATCTTACATATCAGACCAAAGTGTTACAGTTACAAAACAGCTTCTAAAGTAAAGCCCTGAAAGTAGGAGTGGCCCAGGTCAGTCCCTTTCCTTCCAGACTAAGATTACAGAATCATGTGAACATTTGACAAGTCTTTTTCCTTCACGGCATCATTTCTCCTCAGGGTGGCTCTACATTTTGGATAAGAGGAGGGGATGGGCAGGCTGTGGGGACTTCTGTCAGGTCATGACCTCTCTGCTCAAAGGTAGATGCCTGCAACGTAACACAGAATCACATTTGCACGTCCCACCCCAAGGTGAGACCAAGTCTTAAGGAAGAGTGGCTTTTAGAACAAGAAGGTGGTCAGGCTGCAACCTTGGAAGCCACATCTTCCTCATGCAGGGATGGTTTTATAAAATGAGAACCTTTCTACCTGCTAGAGGTTTACCAATGACTGGTACTGATTTCAGCTATGGATTCCCTCACTGCACAGAGCCATCTGCCTTCAGGGACTAGTTGGCTTTTGAGTCTTTGTTCGGTTGGTTTTTGAATCTTCACCTATTTTTGGACATCTTACAAGAACCTACACATGGGCACGCCATGCACCTCATGGCTGCCATGACCCCGCCTGGCTCCTTACCTGAAAGGACCATGTTCACTGCTTTTCTCTATGTCTATGTCTTCCTCAACCACTAGAACCTAAACTCCATGAGAGGGAGGAGGCTGTCATGTCCATGGGCACCCCAACTCCCTGCACTTACAGGAGCTGCTGATCCTCCAAGATGAGAGAAGGAGGCACCAGTGGAGGCTCCCGTTCTCCATCTCCAGCACTACCATGCTTGTTCAACTGCCCTCCTATCTTCCCAGGACAAGGACGCCAGCTTCCCAACCTGTCCCTTTGCTTCCTCTCTTGTCCATCCACCCTCTTTCACTGCAAGCCATTCTCCCCTCAATTTGGGGATTAGAACAGCATCTGAATCCTTGCCACACCTCCCAAGGGCCTCCACAGATTGTTCTCTGGTTGCTCGGCCAACCATGGCCACACTCTCCCTACTTCTCACTCAACACTGTGCAGCCCCTTGGTGCTGCTTGGAACGAGTGCATTTGCTAGTCTCTCTGTCTGAATGGCAGCCACATAAAAGTCTCCCCAAGGAGCTTGCTCCTGTCAACCAAATCAGAGCTGCGCAGAGGCCTTCTCTGGCCAATAAATCTAGAGTGGCTCCATACTGACTCCACCATGTGTCCCTTTATCCACTGTCCCCAGGGCCACTCTCTGCCCTTTCTGCTTATCTCTAGCCCTGGAAGGCTGTACTTGGGCTCCCTTGCCACCTGGCTGCCCGCTGAGTCCTGTAAGGAGATCAGATGGCTGAGGTATTTCTTCCCTGCCTGCTCCCTGCTTGAGCACCTCAACTGCATACCTTCTTGTCTATAGCTCCTACGTCCAGCTCCAGCTTCTGGCCTGGACAGCCCTTGTTGATTCCCTGGGTCCTGCCCCAATTAACTAGTTCTTCGTGAGAACCTCTTGAACCACCATCTATGTGCCCTTGTTGGGACCCGGTTGCTATGGTCTGATCTGGCTCCTCCTGTTCTTTTTTCCATTGTACTTCTCACTTGAAAGGACCTTGTTCACTGCTTCTTCTCCTATCATCTGTACCTTCCTCAATCACTAGAACCTAAGCGCCACAAAAGGAAGGAGCCTGTCTTGTCCAAATCTCTACCTCTGAGCCTAAAATTGCACCTGGAATACAATGAACATTCAATCAACAGCAAAGAAAGAGCAAACGAATGAATGAACCTTCCCTGATTATCTTACATAAAGCATCCATTTCCCTCCCTTCTCAGAACGCTACTCCTCCTTCCTGGAAACTCCAGGCCCTACTGTTTCCTGTAGTACCAATACCTTCTGATCTGATACTTGTTTACTGTTTCCCTAACACAAGTGTCAGCCCTGAAGACAGGCGTGCTCCTTTACTCACTGTTCACTGGCTCATAGCAGTCTCACTGAATATTTGTTAAAATGAATATACAGCCAAATGGGCAAACTATCCTCCAGTGCCATTTTGGGATGGTCCCTAACACTGGGAAGAATGTAAAACTTTGAACTGCTGGATACCCAAGCAAATAAGCAGTGTTGTATGGCTTGACTTGGCTTTAGCAGAAGGACAGCCTTGCATCCCTAAAAACCAGGCTCGAAATGCTGGCCAGAGCTTAGTGCAGGAAGAAGAGAAAGGTTTTAGAGTGAGGTAAGTGAGACCCTGAGTTTGTGACAATTGTTGCTCTAGAAAGCATGTCAGAAAGCTTACCTAAGGACGCAGCCACTGAAAATCCTATCTGAAAGTAAATGGACATGTGAATTATAAGTAAATGAGATGTAAGCGCATCACCATCGTGTTCCTATTGGCAGCCGTCTTCAACCACAGTTCACTGATGGTGGAGTAGACCCAGAGCCAAGACTGAAAGCTCGGCTTCATCTGACAGCTGCTCTCCTAATGGGGCATCTCTCAGACAGGTTTCATTCCCTAACGCCTACACTGTCCACATTTTATTCTGCACAATAATTGCAGATTTGAAATAAATTCCTTCTGCCCGTCACCATCATTTGTTACTCATACCTCCTGCCCCCTCACCCTCCAAAACTAAATTGTGTGGATTTGGGAGGGGGAAAAATCAACTCCCAATGTACTGAGGTTTCTGATGGAGGTAGGTCATTCCTGCAAAGACGCAAGATTCCTGACTGAATATCCTGAAGGCCCTAGAAAACGGTCCTGTCCTCTTCGACCCAACACCAATTCAACCGAAACTGGCCAACCGCAGGATAATGAGCAACCACAGATCCTCGCCCAAACATTGGCTTTTCTTCCAATAGTGCAGATTGAGAATGCAGAGACGTCGTCCTATTTATGAACAGTGAGTCACGTCGCCGCTCAACGTCTGCTTCCTCCTCCCTATGAATGAGGTGGCCCCCTCCTCTAAGGAGTAAATACAGGGCGATGGCTGAGCCCCAGGGGGGCTGCAGGAGCTCCCGGCCGCTTTGCGTGCTAATTCAGCTCCTGATGGTCTAGAACCTTAGTACCTCGCAGTCCCCCAGTCCCGGTGAACACCTGGAGCAGGGGCGTCGCTGGGAAGCGGCTAGGAGCCCGGCCAAAAGCCAGCCTCTGCAAAACCCCTCGATGAGCGGCGCGCCGGGCAGGTGCTCAGGATCCGGGACCCTCCCGGGCCGCCCACCCACCCCAGCCAGGAGCGGAGGAAACCGAGGCTGGGCGGTCTGGGGGCGTCGCCGCGCCCCAGTGGTCGCCTCCCAGCCCGCTGGCGACCCGGACGTGGCGCTGCACCCCGCGCCGCCCCCTCTGGGCAACAAGTGTTCGCCCTCCGTCCCGACACCGCCCGGCCGACCCTCACCCGGCACAGGCCGTCCACGAACACGCGCGGGTCCAGGTGGCAAGCGATGGTGGCGCTGGGCAGGTCCTGCAGGTCCACCTCCTCCATCTCGCAGTCGATGAAGCTCCAGT
>NW_006159894.1:2544347-2545855 GCF_000334495.1 Tupaia belangeri chinensis
ACGCCGCGCGGCGCCCCGGAGCTCCGCGGGATTTAGTGGTGGTCCCTTTAAGGCCGGCCCCCGCTGGGTTACTGGACCCCGCCTTTCTAGGAGAGAAGACCAGTAAAGAAACGGGGTTCTCCTCACGTGATCCTCAGTCTGCCGCCCGAAGCCCGAAGCCCCAATACGGCCATGTTGGTTAGGGGCAAAGGCCTCCCTGGCCAGTTCCGCTTTTCTGACAGCTGGTGCTGGCTGAAGGGCGCCAGGCACCGTCTTGGGCCCTTGGGTGCTTGCTGTGATCGCTGGGAAGGCAGCGCTTGTGTGGCTCCCCTGCGTGAGGTCGTTAAGCACATGGGCCAACTTTAGGAGATTTCAGCGAGATCTTGTTCTGCCCAGGGCTCTATGGCCATTAGCAACTGGTTAGATGCTTACCGTATATTATCATATATAATCGCAAATAAAAATGGAACTAGACTATGATCGCGATATCTTATTTTCATATTTCATCTTACTAATGATTATATCTTTATCCAAAATGTATACGGGTAGAAGTAATTTTTTGAAGTACAATTGTATATTATGTACAATAAGAGATAACCAAAGAAACGTGACATTGATCTCTGCCTTTGGGGAATTTATTATAGAGGGAAAATGGGGGAACTTAAATGAGCATATATATTTTCCTGCAAAATAGAATTCCTTCACCATGAGGGAATGCATGTGAAAATTTGGGCCTAAATTTCTTCTTTGCCATTAATTACTTGGACAAGTAACCCCAAACTCTGTTTCTTTATCTAAAAATACGAGGGCATATATGGTAAGAATACCCTAAGCACTCAAATGGTAGCTCTGTATATATGCTAGGTTTTGGGGAGGATGTGAACTTAGACCTGTATTTTCTCCTAACGTGGACCCTCTAGTTAGGAAGTGTAAGTTATTATAATAAAAGTTATATCCAACAAACAGCTGAGATTTATTCAGCATTTGCTGAGTGCAAAGTTCTACAGCTGCTATTATGACAGCCTTAGAGCAGTTTGTCCCCTGGAGAAGCCTACAGCCAAGAGGAGTCCATGCAGAGACAGACTATGCAGAGATAATCTATGCCGAGATAACTTATAAAACAGAGTGTGCTATGAGGATGTGGGGATCTCAGGACCACCATACGCTGTTGGTGGGAATGTAAAATAATACAGCTTCTTTGGAGAACAATCTGGCAGTCCCTCAAAAAGTTCAATGTAGAATCACCTTGTGACCAAGTAATCCCACTCCTAGGTGTATATATACCCAAAAATCTGTACACAAAGGTTCACAGCATCATTAGTTTAACAGCTAAAAGTAGAAACACCCCAAAATATTCATCAATTAATTAATGGATAAACCAGGAGTCCAGCCATTCAATACATTCAATGGACTATTAATCAACCATTAAAAAGAATGAAGTATTTTATTATTATTATTATTATTTTTTTGGAGAGGTTTTCGCTATAGGGCACATGCCCTTGCCAGAAAGACAGAGAGAGACAGAGGGA
>NW_006159894.1:2546150-2561193 GCF_000334495.1 Tupaia belangeri chinensis
GACGTGACCCGCAGTCGATTACATGGGAGTCAGCGACATAGCCATTACACTAACTGCCGGTCCCAAAAGAATGAAGTATTGATACGTGTCACAGCATGGATGGATCTTGAAAACATGTTAATTGGAATAAGCCAGTTACAAAGGCCTGCATATGCTATGATTTTATGTGAAATTTCATGAACAGGCAAATCTGTCAAGACAGAAAGTAGATTAGTGGTTTCAGAACCTGGAAGTGGAGGGAATGGGAATGACTGCTGAAGGGTACAATCTGTCTTTGGGGAGTAAAGACGATCTTCTAAAATCAGTTGTAGTGATGTCTGCACAATGTTTCTAAACATACTAAAAATCACTGAATTGTACTTTAAAGGGTGAATTTTATGGTATGTGATTATAAATCAAGAAAACCAGTTTTTTTAAAAATGGAAGAACGCTATCAAGGCCACAGTAAATGAAAGGCAGCACAAAACCAATTTTTTTAAAAAATGGAAAAATGCTATCAAGGCCACAGTAAATGAAAGGCAGCAGAGTGAATGACATTGCTGAGTCAAAAACTCTCTATAAACCTGGCCAGGCATGCAGAAAAGGGTAACAACGGGGATGAGACACTAGTTTTGGAAAAACAACACCCAGCCGAACGGTTGCTGGGTGGGTCTGTGTTGTTATCATTCTTAGGACAGAAGGCTCTTTCACTGCTGGCTTAGAGTAAGCCACTCACAGCTCACAACGTGGGCCTAGTGGACATATCATGCATACGAGGGGAAAGAAAAAGCTAACCAAACAGAAACCCAACATGCATGCAGAACAAGCCCTCCCCGGAGGCTCTTCACTGTGTCAGGAGAGGAAGAGCCAGCTCAGTTGAGGGGTGAAGTTACCTGTAACTGACTACGGAATGTATGGATGTTGGTAATTACTCAGATACAGACCAGACCAAACATTCCCTCGGCATCCGACATCCGTGGTTTCCCACCCCTCTCCTCTTCTTTCCTCCCTGACAGACAACTGAAGAGGGTGACATTTCTTAGTTCACTGTCCAAATCAGTTACTTGTTTATGTGAATCCAATAATAATACCAGTTTCTTTTGTGTAGCTCTTAAATACTTAACAGGTGTACTCATAAACTAGCTCACATCATTCTCACCAATAGGTATTATTCCTACAGATTCTTAAACTGAGGCTTAGAGAGAGCAAATGACCTTCCCACAAGAATACAGGCTTCAAGTGACAAAGCTGGACCCAAAAGGGTTCTCATTCCAGAACTGACTCTGCCCTCCGGACTACAGGGAACAGAAACACGGGTAGAAACCAAAACCAAGGTGGCATATAATAGAGAACAGGAAAACTAACGCAGAGGAAGAGAAGAGGAGAGGAGAGGAGAGGAGAGGAGAGGATGGGGAGGGAAGGTGGGGAAGGAGAAAGAGAGGAGGGGGGAGGAGAGGAGAAGGAAGGAGAGGAGTGGGGAGGGAAGAAGAGAAGAGGGGGGAGAGGAGAAGAGAGAGGAGAAAGAGGAAAGGAGAGGAGAGAGGTAGGGAAATTGAGAGTAGAAGATAAGAGATGCTTGAGGTGTGGAGTTAAGAAGGGGATGATGACTCTGAGGGAGCACTCCCCCACCCCACACACATGTGTACACACACACACACACACACACACACACACACACACACCAGTTCCCCAGCATAGCCTGCCCATCATATTGGGCATGATGCTTGAGACAGCTTTTAGGATGCCAGAGTAATTGCTGGGAAGCTCTCAATAAATGCCTTTTGCATCTAGGTGCACAGGATCCTTGCTCTATCGTAGGTGATACACGTAGTAATAAAAATGCCATATTCCTCTTTCACTTGGAAAATAAGATTTTATAGTAATGCCACTTCTAAATTCACTATGACTTCTAAGATTAAGAAAGGCAATGGCTCTATCTTATGCTTTGACAGCCATTATCACCAACAATCAGTGTCCTCTCTCAAAGAGGAAAAAACCAACCAACCAAACAAACAAACAAAAACAGAGAAAATGTAAGCTGTCAACAGGCACAAGCAGGAACCAGGAAAAACATCCTTTTTTTTTGAAAGGTTTTCGCTGTAGGGCACGTGCGCTCGCCAGACAGACAGAGAGAGACAGAGAGACAGAAAGTGAGAAATCACCCTCCAGGGGGGATGGTCATGCCGCAATCCCTTCTCCTCCATTCTCCTCTCGGGATCTTGGGCACGCACGCACATGCGCCCGGTGTGAGTTTTAAGCCACTGGGGCCGGACTCGAACTGTGGTCGACTACGTGGGAGTCCAGTGACATAGCCATTACACTAACTGCTGGTTCCCAAAAACATCCTTCTTGAATACGATCAAAGACATTTCTAAACTAAAACTTGCTTCAAAAGGCAATAAGACCATAAAATAGTAACAAATTCTTCAAGCATTCTTTGGAGATTGTTAACTGTGCCTCTCTGACCAGAGGTGGCAATAGAACCCAAGATCTAGTCTTGCTGTCCACTTGGCATCTCATGAGAAAGAATTCCCTATTCAAGGATTCAAAGAGGCTGATTCATTCTAGAACGTCCAAATACCCAGATGGAAAGGAACCAAAATAGGTAAAGAATAGCTAGAAGTGATTCTTTATTTTTAAAATGCAAGAGGCGCACACATTTTAATTAATATAGCCTGCCACCTCCCATTCATTTCCTTCCTTTGCTCTTCGTGCTAGCCATTGTAATTACTGAGTATAAAAGAAGGGGAGTGGCTCAGAAAGCCATGTTTGGTTATTTTTGTTCATAGCACCTGTCTCTTACATCTACTGCAGCCTAGTTATGCAAACATGCCCATGGGTGGATAAACTAGTCCATTCATTTGCCAGGTGGGGAAGTTTCATTCTACCGTACTTTCAACTACTTCCGATCTTGTTCTGGAAATTGAAGGGGGCCATGTGCAGGAGGCTTGCCGAATGCTTGTTAAATGAACCAAAGGCATTTCTGCACAGTCTGAGAAATTACAGACATTTAAACATTTTATTTAAGATAGATGGCAAATTGCTGACTTTTTGAGTGTTTGCTTTTACAAAGAATGTAGCATTCCAAAGACTGCACAAATGAATAAACCCCCTTAAATAATTCAATAAAAAGTTCAAATGTTGTTACTGCCAATAAAATGAATGAAAATATCATGTCATTTTGTTGCTCTAGTTCCCCCCTCCACCCAGAGAAATGAACTTCTATCCCTTATGCAAAACTTATTCTTAAAACACACTCTTAAAGATAACTGGTACTGGGCCAACATGGTGATTCAGTGGCTACATAGTATTCTGTGATATTTTGCTCATGTAGGGAGGTCCCAGGGTCATCTCCTGAGGCTTCCCTATACACTCTGGGCATGTGCACGTGCTCATGGTCTGGGCTTGCTGAGGCTGAGGAAGATCATGGCATGAGAGCCTGGTGGAGGGGCCTCTTTGTCTCTTTCTCTCATGGAGTAAGTATATCAACTTTTGAAAAATCTTGTTGTTTTAGATGGTCTTCTGATGCTTTTTAATTCAAAAAACTGGTTATAAATTTTGTTTGGGGGAAATTTTTGGAAGTCGGTTACTTTGCCTTTCCAAATCAAGAAAGTGTAAATTCACTGACTTCACATTTCTAAGTTATTTTTAAGTGTTTTGACTCTTGTGTGGCTTGTATGTGAAGTAGGATTCTTCCAGTTGTAAGTAACAAAGCCTCTTAAGCCAGTTTAAACAGGAAAACAAACAGCAACAACAAAAACTCATACATTTAAGATGTTGGGCATCTTATGGAAGTCAAAGACAGGAGTACTAGAGGCCTTCAAAAGCTTCTGAAAGAAGGAATTAAAGTATGAGCTCATTTTGGTGCAAAAAATTTAAAACCCATTCATAGTTTTTGGTATTTTTTTTAAAATATATTTTGTCAACCTAAGAAGTAAACTAAGGCAAGTTATGTAAAGCAAAAGATTTTTGGGGGGACCAAGTGTGAGGACTGCAGTCCAACTGTAGACAGGTGTACACTCTCATCTTGCCTCAAATGATCCTCACACAGATTTTTTTTTTTTTGAGAGGTTTTCGCTATAGAATGTGTGTACTTGCCAGAAAGACAGAGAGACAGAGACAGAAAGCGAGAAATAACCCTCCAGGGGGGATGGCCACACCGCAATCCCTTCTCCTCCATTTTCCTCTCGGGATCTTGGGGATAAACGCACACACACCTGGTGTGAGTTGAAGCCACCAGGTCCGGGATGTGAACTGTGGTCGACTACACGGGAGTCCAGTGACACATTATGCCAACTGCTGGTCCCAACAATCCTCACACAGATTTTAAAGGCAAAAACCACAAGTGGCGGTGGGGATGTGGGGGAGAGAGAGGGAACCGTACCAGTTGTTTTGAGACAATTATAATTGGCTCAGAATCAATAACAATGGTGCAATCAATTCGAAGTTAGACAGACCGTCTCTGGGCAGATATCCTCATGATAGTAGACCCTGTGTCAGGTTGCAGTGATCTTGGCGCAAGGCTGTGGTTCTTGCAGAGCCCATGGACGGCTTTTGTTATCACTAATACCAGTGTGAAACAATAGCCCTCAAGACATTTTCTGGGTCAGTTTAGTTAGATTTTAGCACAGGCTGACATGAATGACTCCATTTTGATTCCAATAACAACATTTTCATGAACTTACTAAAGACCCTTTGTCTAGCCTGGCCTAAGGAAAGTCCTAGAAGCTAGGCCTTGATGCTGTCAAATTGGATCAGAAGTGAGGCTGTCTTTCTGGGGGCATTTTAGGATGATCAGAGATGGAGCCAGCAGGTGACGTAGTGGTTAAAGACTCCCACATGGCCAACTGTAGTTCGAGTCATGGACTCAGCAGCTGGAAGTTCACATTGTGTGTAGGTGTATCCGTGCCCAAGATCCCAAGAGGAGAATGGAGGAGAAGGAATAGCAGGGTGGCTATCCCCTCCAGGGGGTAATTTCTTGCTCTTTGTCTGTCTTTCCACTGAGTGCATGTGCCCTCTAGCAAAAATCTATAATAATTAATTAATTGTCAATGGTAGGGGATAAATAAATAAAAGAGTGTTCACATCCTAAAAATGAGCAGCCCACACATTTCAGTAAGCTCTCATTGTTTACAATGTCTCCCTTTGCTTTGAGCTAAAACCATCATTCCTATAGTGTCATTACACAAGTTGTTATATAGGTCTGGAAGCCAAACAGATCTATTCTAAACTCCAGTTCTGCGCCTTATTATCCCTGTGGCCTTGGGGAAGCCACTTGACTTCTCTGAGCCTTTGTGGATTAAATGGGGATATAAATAGTTTCAGACGTGTTGTAGAGGCTAGAAACAATGTCTAGTCAATCCCTGGCACAAACAAGGAGCTCAGAATGAAAGGATTATGATTCTCTTGGACCTGGGCCTTCCATTTGGAGGTCCCCTTCTCTGCTATATAACATTGAAAAAGAAAGTCTCTTAACAATATGATAATAGGTAAATAGACCTCCTCTTTGGTCAGCTTCTAGGTAATAAATACCAAGACAGAGTCGGAGTTGGGACCAGTTAACCATTTTATTTGTTTTGAGTTCCTCTTTGGATTATGATATGAATGATACATTAACAATTAGTCCCACCTAACCTCCAGCCTATCAACAATCTGTCCTTGGCAGTCACCTGGGCTAGCCTGTCCTGAGGTCTGGTGGAGGTCACTGTTACTATTCCATCAGGAATGATTTCTCGTAAGGGTTTGGGTAGGGCATTCTTAGTCCCTCTCCCAGTGCCCTTCCTCAGGGATGGTGTTTTTTGTTTTTGTTTTTGTTTTTGCTATAGGGTGTGTGCACTCACAGGAGAGAGACAGAGAGATGGAGAGAGAGAAAGTGAGAAATCATCCACTCCGTGTGTGTGTGTGGGGGGGGGCATGCTGCAATCCCTTCTCTTCCATTCTTCTCTCAGAATTTTGGGCATGCATGTACATGTGCATGGTGTGAATTTTCAAGCCACTGGGCCTGGGGCTTGCACTATAGACAGCTATGTGAGAACCCAGCCACCCGTTGACCACCCTCAGGGACAGTTTTTAACTGTTGTAATGGGTTCCTTCTTTGAGTCTACTCTATAGAGCCACAATTCATTGCCTGTAATATGTAACAGCTAGAGTGTTGAATAATACAACTTCATGCTTGTGTAGTCACCAGGAGAAGAGGTAACCTCATTATGACTTGACTTCATGCTGACTTTGACCTTGAGGACATCCTCCTCATTGAAATGCTACGTGCAGGGCTTAGCTCTCTGTGCTAGAAATATAACAGCACACAAAACAGGCAAAATCCTGGCTTTCACTGAGTGTGCTCTCTAGTGGTGGTAGTGGAGGGGAGGAAGAGATGGATAATAAATAAAACAAGTAAATACAACATATAGGTGTTGATGATAATCAACAATGTCTAATGACAATCACTAAATTGCAAAGCATAAAGCATGAAGAGGAACCTGAAATTGCTGGCAGAGTGGCAGTAGGATTTCAACTAGGGCAACTAGGGGAGACTGTGAGTGAAAGAGAGCATACCGTGCCTACTGGAAAAGGGTCTTCCGGGCAGAGGAGCAGAACCAAGGCCGGGGCAGCAGCTGCTCAGGATGTTGAAGTAATGGTGCCTTGGATGTGATGGGTCTCCTGGGTCTGGGCAAGTGATCAAGAGGGTGTGTGGTCAAAGAGTGAGGTCAGACAGGTGATTGGGTCAGATCAGTTAAGGCTTTGTAGGACACAGTGAGAACTTTAGGTTTCATTACCATTAAGACAGGGAGTCAGAGGAAGGCTTGAGCAGACAGTAACATAATCTGATTTTCTTATGACTATTAAGGTTCACTCAGTGTAGCCAGACAGTGAAACATGATGCTTTGTGAGGCTGTCTCACATGGCAGGTTCCAGGTTCATGTCTAGAGACCTCCCTGGACATATATGTACCCATGACCTGGGCTGGCTGGAGCTGGGGGTGGATTTTGGCATTGGGATTCTATTGGAATCTCTCTCTCTCTCTCTTATTCATGTACTAAATAGATAAACATTAACAAATAGATGCACTCAGGATCTGTGTGCACTGTATATTTGTGTGGATAAAGGTGGAAGCTAAAGAGCAGTTGGGGACTGTTGCAATCACTAAGTGAGAAACCATTAGAACCTGGATCAGAAATAAAGGCTGGAAGGGGTAAGATCTTTTCAATGGTTCTTTTTTTATTTTTTTTAAGTTTTATTTACTTTTATTCATGATAGAATGCATATGTATATGAGAGAGAGTGAGACAAACAGAGAGAGGACACAAAGCACCCCGCATATCCCCCAGCCCCTTTGTCACACTACAATTCTTTTTCCTCCGATTCTCCATCTTATCAGGATCTTGGGCATGCATGGTGCATAGGTGCCTGGCATGAAGATGATGGGGCCAGAACTCGAACCAGTCAACCGGGTGGGATCTAGCTTCCTTTGCACAGCGCCTAACTGCTGGATCATGGGACTGGCCCTCTTTCTACATTTCCAAGACTCGGCCAACAGGATTTCCTGGAAGTGTTAGTTTCCTGTGAATATTGTAACGAGTTACCAGCAACTTAGTGATTAAAGCAGCACAATTTTTTTATTTTATTGTTCTGGATGTTGGAAGCCTAAATTGAGTCAACAGGGCTGTGTTCCTTCCATGAGTGCTAGAAGAATATACCCTTCCTTGCCCTTTTCCAGGTCCTAGAGGCTATCATTTCTTGGCTCAGAACCTTTTATCACTTGGGTCTCTGCTTCCATTGCTACATCTCTTCTGACTTGAAGAACCTTTGTGACTATATCAGCCACCTGAATAATACAGGCTCATCTCCTCATCCCAGGGTCCTTAACTTGATCACATGTGCAAAACCCCTTTTGTCATATATAAAAGGCAACATAATGACAGGTTCCAGGGATAAGGATGTGGACATCTTTGGGAGGACTATCACTCTGTTTACCAAAGGAGGCATCATGGTTGACGCAAAGCAATCTTGATCAGTTGCAAAATAGGAGCTGCCTTTAACCTGGATCAGGTAGACTGTGAGAGGAGCAAGTTGGGGAGAGGAGGAAGTAATCAGGACCTTGCTTTGAGAAAATCTTTGAATTCGAACGTGGAGCTGTGAAAGAGGCAGTTGCCTGGAAGGTCTGGAGTTGAGGGAGAAGGCTGGAGAGATTCCATTGTACATGGAAATAGAAGCCATGAGGTGGCTGAGCTCCCCTAGGTGATGAATGTAACTACAGACAGAGGAGCCTGAGGTCCAAGCTGACGTGCAGTGATGCTCAGGCACTGGTCAGCAGTGGTTACTGGGAAGGCAGGTCTGAAAGGCTGGAGCAGTACCAGGCAGGTAGGGTGCCCCAGAGGCCAAGGCCAGGAAAGACTTCCTGGAGGAGAAAATAGTCCTCTGTCTCCAGTGCTGCCTGCAGGTCAGCTTTGAGGAGGACTGAGGACTGAGCTGGCTATGTTAACATATACCATATATAGTATGATATATGAATATGTGTTCGTATACTATATTGAAATATATTTTGATAATACATGTAATTACATATTAAATTTTATACATTATATAATATGCTATTTAAAACATTTCTTTATGATTTATGTCTCAACCACACCATTCACAAATATGGAATGCATATTATAAAACAGATACCGGGAATCAGCAGTCGCTAGACTCCCACGTAGTCGACCGCGGTTCACATCCTGGACCTGGTGGCTTAGAACTCACTCTGGGTGCGTGTGCGTGTGTGCCCAAGATCCCGAGAGGAAAATGGAGGAGAAGGGATTGCGGTGTGACCATCCCCCCTGGGGGGTGATTTCTCACTTTCTGTCTCTCTCTGTCTGTCTGGCAAGCACACGCGCCCTATAGCGAAAACTTCTTAAAAAAAAAAAAAGAAAAAAAAAAAAAAAACCAGACACCGATTTGGGAAATTTAAAAGTATAAGAAAAGGGAGAAATAAATTTAAATGTTTCTTATATTGTTATCTTCATCTCCAGAATGGGAGCTCAATGAAGGCAAGATCTTTATCCTGACCATGGCTCTGCCCAGCCTTGAATGTCCTACACACAGAAGGAATCCTCAGTAAATATTTATGAAATGAATCCGTGAAAGATATGTTTATGTTATTGATCAGGAATCCAGAATTTTCTGTTTCTCAACCTTGTGCCATCCTCATACATTCATTAATAATGTCTTCGTGTGAGTCATGTGACTCAGCACGCTTTCTCCTTTTGCAAAATCGAGGACTGTGCTGTGGGATTGTGTGCTATGCTTAGAGAATCATGATATTCGTTTTTCGGTAGCATCCACCAAATTTACAAAGTATGGTGATGACGACCATCATGATTTTGACTCAGGTTCCTTGCTATCAATGAGTGGCTACTGCAAGTTCATCAGAAGCTGTTCATTTTTATGTCTTTTACAAGTGGGTTTTAAAACTCCCAGAACCCCTTGGAAGATTTTTAACAGCTTAGAAGATTATGTTTCCAAGTTTTAAAATGTGAGCGATGAGAGCTTTTTATAGATGTCACACATCGTTTTTTGACAATAAAATTGCTTAATGACAGAAATCTTTCTGAATGTCTGTTTTGAAAATGTCCTTCCATAGCATAGTTTTCTGGAAGAAAATGGTTACAGTCTCATTTATTGTTAAGTCACCTTGACCTTGCAGGAACAGGTTAAGTTATTTATTTTAAACTGATGCCAAGTCTCAGAGTCTGGCTGCTCATACTCAAAGGACAGATGCCAGCTCTGACCCTTTCTCATTGTCCAGCTCTGCTTACTTCATGAGAAATTCCTTCACGAGCCAGCCTGCGATGTGGTCGTCAAGAGATTCCACATGGCCGACTGTGCAGTTTAAGTCCCTGCCCTGGTGGCTTGAAAAACACACCAGGCGCATGTGTGTGTATGTCCCAAATCTTGACAGGATGGAGATGGAGAAGAGATTGTGGCAAGACCATGCCCCGTGGAGAGTTCTTTTTCCCTCTCCCTTATCTCTGTCTCTCTGGCAAAATTTAAAAACAAACAAACAGAAATACTGTCATGCTACTTACTAGGCATCTTTGTAAGGCACTTTCCCACTTCTGTGAGCATCAGCTCTATTAAAAAATTGATAATATAATTCACCTCTTCATGGGAATGTGAAATCTGGAATTCAGCAAAATTCTGGAGTCCTGTAATTCCCCTCCCCATCTGGAGCTCCAGATGCCCCACCAGGGGGTCTTGTGCACCCCTGTAACTGCTGCCCCTCTGGCTCCTGCAGTGAAAGTGGGCACCAGGGCCACCCACATAGCAATGCAGCAGAGAATTATTCCCTTCCTTCCTTCTTTCTTTCCTTCTTTTTCAAAGGCAAATCCCAGTATCAATAAACATTTTAGTAGTTTTCACTCCTCTCAGTAAAGCAAGTAAAGGTCTTCACTTCCTACCACAGAGACTTGACCTCACAGAGCCAATAAACAGAATGAACAAGACTCTACCACAGACAGCTTCTGCCACTAGCCCTGTTCCCCTCTGACTCCCCGACTGCAACTTCTGGGTATGAGATTTACTGGGATTTCCCAGATCTGAAACACAGGCAGATCTGCTCTGAACATTTCATATTCAAAAAGCCATAATGAAAGTCATCATCTCTTCCCTCAAACCCGCTCACTCTGCTCTGTTCTAATTTGTTCCCACAGTCCACTCAGTCGCTGGAGAAGAAGCCCAGGAGCCATGTGGAAGGCTTCTTCTATCTTGGCACTGGAGCCATGTGGAAGGCTTCTTCTATCTTGGCTCAGCCAGCAGTCACTGGGTCTTGCTGCCACGGTGTCCTGCTGTATCAGCTGCAGGCTGATACCAGCTGGGTTCACCCCCTTTTCCTATTCCCGCTTCCAGTCTCTTAGCTCAGGACCACACCGTTTCTTATGTAGATTGCATGAGCCCCTTCATGACCGCATCCTGGCTCCAAGTCTTACCCGTCAATCCTGTCTCTTTAGATGGTGACATGGGGGCCCTCCATTTTTTGGGGAGTGGAACCTAGAACTTGGCACTGTCTCCATCCCAGGCTGAGTGAATCACCAGAATCTCTTCAAGGATCAGACGTCCTACTAAAGATCGTCAAATTTCCTAACAGATGTCTGTGTCCCCCTGTATGGTACCCTCTTTATTACTTTAATCAAATGCAATGACCGTACTTCCTGTAACACTTCTCTGTCTTTCTTCTCCATGGAGCCTCCTGAGGACAGGAATTTTGGTGACCTCCTTGTCCCCAGCTTGATGCCAGACACTGAGCAAGCATTTGACATTTGTGTCTGGGTATGACCTGAGGACAGGCGGTTTCCTGTAGCTATATGTGCATTTTCAGCCTCAAGCGCTGGGTAACTTAGTGCTGAAGAAATGAATGAATAAATGAAGAAAGAAATGGTTGATTCACAACATCCTTTCATTATACAGAAGAGCAAATTTTATGAGGCTGCTTCTCAGTTCCCATAAAGGCAAGCTGGCAGACATTAGCCAAAGCACATCTTAGCACACTGAGGCAATTTGACGGAAAGTGGACAGTGCAATCCTCAATATGGCTTAATTCAGAAATAAATTTTTATTTTTCCTGTAGAAGACATAAACTATTCTAGAGTAATGGGTAGACTGCAGGCTTTTCAGACAGTCTGTGAATATTGAGTTAGCCAGTGAGGTGTCTACCTCTCCTGCCTTAGGGAGGAACTAAAAAGATCTTAAAATTGGTCTTTTTGTTTTACTTTCTAATCTGTTTTCTCAAGTTTATATTTATTTTCCAGTGGTTTTTATTATTTATTTATTTACTTACTTATTTATCTATCTATCTACTTAGTGAAGCAAGCATAGCTTTTTAACTACTTTATTGGACCAGCCCGTAGCATAGTGATTAAGGGAGCCAGATCCCATATGGCTGGAAGGTTTTCATCCTGGCTCTAGTGGCTTAAACACACCAGGCATGTGTTTATGCATGCTCAAAATCCTGACAGGATGGAGAAATTGAGGAGAAGGAATGGTGGCATGACTACACACCACTGGGGTGTGCTTTCTCCTTCTTGTTCTCTCTGTCTCTCTCTGGTGAGTGTATGTGCCTCTGGCAATTAAAAAAAATACAACACTTTGTTGAGGTGTAACTGACACACACTGAACTAAGCATATTTAAATATACAACTTTTAAGTATTGACCTATGGTGAACCATCACAATTGAGAGAATGAACATACCCATCCTCCCAAAGTTTCCTTGTGCTTCTTAGTAATCCCTTCCAGCCACACCCCAAACTACCCGCATCTGCTTTCTGTCACAATCCGTTAGTCGATCAAGTATTATAATCTTTAAGAGTTCCCACAGTCCTTCTTCCCTTTTCATATATTTCCCATTCTTAAATTAGTTTTTATTGAGGCGGCATATGGCATAGTGGTAACGTCGCTGGACTCCTACATGGCCGACTGTGGTTCAAATCTCAGACCCAATGGCTTGAAACTCGTGCTGGGCACGTATGTGTGTGTGTGTGTGTGTGTGTGTGTGTGCGTGTGCCCAAGATCCTGGGAAGAGAATGGAGGAGAACAGATTGCGGCATGGCCATCCCCTCTGGGGAGTGATTTCTTACTTTCCCTCTCACTGTCTCTGTCTCTCTCTGGTGAGTGCACTCACCCTAAGACAAAAATCTCAAAAAAATTTTATTTATTATATTATATCACTCTGGGGTTTTAATTTGTCTAAGAAATAATTTTTTGTCTGCTGAGTCATTTCTGTAGCCTTGTTAATTTGTCTTGGTCTTTCTCCTTTAGTTTGCTTTTCTCTTCATATGCCTGATGAGTTCTGATTTATTTATGAGAGAAATAAACTTAGGTAGCTCGCTTGCATTTCCTTTGGTGTTAAATAAGGGAGTTTCCCGAAAGTGAGTGGCAGCTCTATGTGAAGAGGGACGGGATGGAGGGAGCCAGCTGTGTCTGTGAACCCACAAAGTGCTTACAGAGAAAGGGCTTTACTTGGGCTGCCAGCACTGACAAGAAAAGCCTAACTTTTCGGGGCGATGAGACTACCCTGTGATACTGTCATGGTGGATACACATCATACATTCGTCCAATTTCATAGATTCTGAGTGAACCCTAATGTGCACTATGGACTTCAGTATTGGTGCATGATTTGTCACAAATGTGGTACATTCATGCAAAATGTTAATAATAGGAGAAACTGGGGGGACTAATAAAGGGGTATTTGAAAAATCAATGTATTTATGTTCATTTTTTTCTGTAAACCTGAAACTGCTCTAAAAATATCTATTTTTTTGACATAGGATCCATGTGCTCACTTGAGAGAGAGAGACAGAGACAGAGAGAGAAAGTGAGAGGGTGCCCCTCGGGGGGATGGCCACACTGCAATTCCTTCTCTAGTCTCCTCTCAGGATTTGGGGCACACATACATGCCCAACATGATTTTCAAGCTGCTGGCTCCAGCACTGGACCCATGGAGGAGGCCATGTGGGATCCAGTGCCTTAACCACCACATCACCTGCTGGCCCTAGTCTATTAATTGATGAAAGTGTCTAATACTATGTCTACAAAATACCTGATTTAAAGTGGTAAAGTAAGACTGTCAGAACAAGGTAGTTGCAAATTTTATCTTTTCAGGGTAATATTAGAAGAATGATTTTAGCTTTAGATTTTCTTTCTTTCTTTCTTTCTTTCTTTCTTTCTTTCTTTCTTTCTTTCTTTTTAAACAAATTTTTGCTGTTGGGTGTGTGTGCTTGCTGAGAGACAGAGAGACAGAAGCAAGAACCCTCCCTCCCCACCCCACACCACCCTACTCCCGGTGGCATGGCCACATCGCAATCCCTTAAGACTTTGAGCATGTACACACATGCACGCAGTGTGAGTTTCAAGTCACTGGGTCCAGAACTGGGACGACAGTTGCCACATGCGAGTCCAGCATCTTGACCACTACGCCACCTGCTGGCCCCTAGAGGATCGTAAAAAATATATTTCTTAAATATCCCGAGAGCAAAACAAAACTCAGCGTTGGGACCACTCCCAGCACACTGCAGGGTGAGGGCGACCAGGCTGTGGAAACACTACCATCTAGTGGAAGCACAGAGACTTGCTTACTGCTTTGCACAATTCATTTTCTGTGATGTTATCACTCACACTGGGGATGCACCCACATCCCTTTATAAAAGCTGGGAGAAAGAAGTAACATGGGGAAGAGAGAGGTAAATCAGAAGGAGAAAGAGATCTTGGCTGTCCAAGTGGGCAGGTACATTTTCCATTAGCCAGACCCAGGGAGAATGATCAGGTCTAGAGAGCTCAGAGGGTTACTGCCAGAAAAAAGTCAATAAAAGGCACTGAAGGGTCCAGCTCTGGTGGCGCATGGCCGTGGGACTCTGCTCTGTGACACCGACTCACGTGGTCAACCTGAGCAGCAGCTGCTGGCAGGCTGGGAGTAGGAGTGAAATCAAGGCATGGTGACACTCTGTCAAGGGAATGCCATTCCCTCTCCCTCATGGAAGAAACACATATTAATATAACTAAAGAAAAAAATGGCACTGTAGGATCTGTTTGTTTAAGAACATGTCAGCTACATAGAATGGTCCACACTTCCTGCTTAGTGTGAATTCCTGCAGTAATAGGCAAAAATGCATTCATCAAGTATCCAGATGCCCTGGGGCAGGCACTTCTGGGGCTGTTTGGGGTGAATATTATCTCCAGAAGACTGCCCACGCCATTGGGAGACCCAAGTGGCCTTCTAGCCCTCCTCCCTGGGTGCACAGGAATATGTCCCTTTGGCCAAGAAAGGCCTGTGGGAGGAGGTCCTTGGAGAGAAGCTCTGGGGCAGAAGTGTAGAACCTGAGGGCTCAGGCTAAGAGGGTCTGTTTACAGGGACATCATAGCAAGTGGAGAGGAGACCACTGGGCAACAGGCAGGGAGGTGAGGAAAACAGTCAGCTATATCTTAGTTTTACTTTAGACCTACCAGGGACAACAGATTCCTCAGCCTCTGGTGAAATACTGTTGCTGGTTAGTGCATGTCTGGTTGGAGGTCAATTTGCCTTGACAGGAAA
>NW_006159894.1:2561551-2564410 GCF_000334495.1 Tupaia belangeri chinensis
CTAGGAAGTGAGCTAAGGAGAGTTTCAGACTCGGTTGCTCTTCCTCACTGCTGATGTGTGAAACCCATGTTGGTCGGCGTCAATTTCCTGTGGCTACTCTAATGAAGTACCACAACTTGGGTGGCTTAACACAATGGACATCTACTCTCATGGTTCTGGAGAGCAGTCTTCAAGGTGGTGGTCGAGTCATGCTCCCTTCGAAGGCTCTGAAGAGGATCTTCTCCATCTCTTCCAGCTCCGATGGTTCCTGGTGTCCTTGGTTTGTAGCTGCACCAGTCTAATCCCTGCCTTGGTCTTTGCATGACCCTCCTCTTCTGTGTGTCTCTGTATCCAAATTGCCTTGTCCTGCAAGGACCCTGGGCACTGGATTCAGAGCTCAACCTATCTTAATCCAGTAGGACCTCAATTTATATTGATTACATCTACAAAGACCCAATTTCCTAATAAGGTCACATTCATAGGCATAAGGAGTTTAACAGGCCAACATATTTGGTGGGTTTGGGGGATGACACGATTGTATCCAAACCCCCCTGCCTGAATTGCTGACTATTTCACCAGGACCTGTGACATTCCCTCACATGTCATAGTCAAACTCATTTGGTTTGGCACATTTTGTCACACCAGAAGAGCACAGAGAGTTAGTGTTTCTGTCTCTTTAGTGTGTCTGTGAGTTCGGACTGCTTTAAGAAATCTCTGCTGAACTGTCCCTGCTTGTGTGCAGCCTGTTTCACAGCCCCCTGATAGAGCACTGATGATCAGAACAGGTTCCTACAGGAACGGGAAACAGCAGGTAGTGTCATTTGCTCAAAGTGCTGAGTACAGGGACTCAGGAGAAAGAGACCTGAGTAATTTCCAAGCAGTTCCTCAACTGCTTGAAACAAATTTGAACTTGTTCTCCCTACTGGGACGTCCGCATTTGAACAGGCTGATGGGGATCATGCAGCTTCTGGGGCTCCCACACTGAGAAGTTGTCACATACCTTATCTTGAAGCACACTGACAAGAAGAGTCTAACCAAAAGGCAGGTGTGCCTGTCAAAGTTTGTGGACTCTAAGAGAGTGCATCAAACATCCCTCACAGGACACAAAAGCATCTTACGAATCCTGTGACTGCTGAGATGGATACCGAACTTGAGCTGTAAAATATTGGTTTCTTTAACTAAAAATGAAGACTTGTCTGCTGAGATTCCTCCTTCCAGATTCATTTCTAGTGGATAGGACTACCTCTGTCTCCTTCTCTCCACTTCTCTCTGTCTCTCTGTGTCTCCCTATGACTTTTAATTTTTTGAAAAAAACTTTTAAGGTAAATTGTTCTCTGGGCTCTTAAGCCTCTCCTTTATTGTGCTAATTGGTGCCTTTCCCCATTCCACTTAGGAAAGACACACCCCCAGGCCCATCCGGAGATGGATTTCCAACGTGAGTTATGAAATACATGCACTGCATGGTTTTCATTTTTTGCTTTTTTAAATTAAAATCTAAAGTTTTTTTTATCATTTTTTTCTTTCTCCTATTATATTTTATTTTTTCTTCTTCTTTCCTCTTCTGTAATTATTTCCCTTTTTTCTTTATCTTTTTTCATTAGCTGCTCAGCCTCTATGCACTAAATGTCTAGACAGATTCAAGTGAACAGGATCCAAACATTTGAGTATTATTAGGGTCAGAATATTCCTCTATTGTCACTGAATATGAAGCATGGAGTGAAAATGGAATGGAAGAGAGATTGCAGATCACCTCCTCCTGTATGTCTCTGAATGCTCAGATTGAACTTCAAGAATTAGGAAGAAATGCACCATCCATCAGATGACTAGAAATCACTGCAGGACCGAAAGAACTGTGGGAAAGCAAGAAAATACCTCTCAACTGTGGGAAAACAAGAAAATACCTCTCCTCGGGGGGAGGGGGGGAGAATAACTCCTCTTCATCCTCAGATAATACAATGAAACTCATGGAAATGTCAGATAAAGAATTTAGAATACTCATAATGACAAAGCTAACGGAGATGAAAGAGAAGAGAGACAATGAACTGCAGAAGAGGCAGGAGAAATGAATTGACGAGTTCCAGGAAGTGGGGGAATTCTTGCAAGATCTAAAGCCGAAATACACACTATAAAAAAGAATCAACTGGACCTGTTAGAGATGAAGGCTATAATACAGGAAGTCAAAGTCTGACTTGAACGTATTAAAAGCAGACTAGATCATACAGAAAATAGAATATCAGATGTAGAAGATAGAATCGCTGGCGCTGGCCTAGAAAAATCCACCACAAAGACTGAAAAAATTTCCCCCCAAAATGAGAATAATATACAGGAAATACTAGAGACCATCAAACATCGAAACATCTGAATAATTGGAATCCCTGAAGGCAAAGATGCTCAAAAGGGCATTGATATTCTATTCCACGAAATCCTGCAAGAAAACTTTCCAAACCTGGAGAGAGATTCAAAGATCCAAAGGACTCCAAATAGAATCAACCCAAGAAGATCTTCTCCAAGATACATTACAACCAGATTGATCAAAACCATAGACAAAGACAAGATACTAAGATTGGAGAGAAAGAAACATCAAGTTACCTACAAAGGATATCTCATCCGGCTAACAGCGGACCTCTCATCAGAAACAATAAGAGTGAGGAAAGAATGGGAAAATATATTCAAAGTGTTAAGGGAAAAGCAATTTCAACCAAGAATATTGTACCCGGCAAGATTATCCTTCATATGGGAAGAAAAGATGAGAACATTCTCAGATAAACAAAACCTGAAAGAATTTTCTAACACCAGACTGGATCTCCAAGAAGTTCTCAAGGGAGTGCTATACCAGGAAAATTAAATACAGACACACAGAATTAAGAGTTCAAAAACTAA
>NW_006159894.1:2564945-2573989 GCF_000334495.1 Tupaia belangeri chinensis
GTGTGTATATATATATATATATATATATATATGAAACTAGAAATGGAAAATTAGTGATGATAACATGTATGATTAAACCAATATGCAGTATATTCTGGATGGGAAATCACGTTTTGTATGCTGTGATGATGCTCAGGGAATGAATGTAATTTAATCAATTAATAAAAACAAAAACAATAAAAAACCCCCAAAACAAGATGCTGGCATTTGACAGAAAGTGGACAAATTTGGAAGATTTACTGCTAAGTGAGGCAAGCAAGGCTATGAAAGAGAGATATTGTATGTCTCCATTTAATATATACTGATTGTCCACACTCCATGGTGGAAACTGAAAGCTTAGAGGACATAGAAACATGAAAAATGGTTATGGATACTGGAGACATTATGGGAAAAGAGAAGGGAAAGAAGAGTACGAGGAAAGAAATTAAGTAGAAAAATAGAGAGGCAAGACATTTATGAGACACAGAAATGAATTATCTGTTGATGATAATGTGTATAGTATCCTCAACTGGACTGGTGTGAAGAGTATTCATGTTGAGTAAATTCATTTTACAAGCTAAGTGATGTATAGTGATTGAATATATAAAATAAAATAAATAAAGTTTTTTTAAAAAAGAATTCTGAGACTATGAAAAGTGCAAATTGGTATGCCTCAGCCTTCGCTCAGAGAGCACCACATCACAAATGCAATCAATCACCATGGGGTCCAACATCACGAACGTTTCATTACCACTGCACCATTGCTGCAGGCCCTGTGTCTATATTCTTAATAAATACAAATGCGACAATGTCCTTTCCCCATTTATTCTCTTTCACTAATTTCACATAGAGTCAAATATTTTAGTAGCATGCATTTCCCATAATAGCCCTGAAGGTAAGGATTTGGGTGCCAAGGAGGTGGTCTTAGGAAACATCAGAGGGACCAGCAGTTAGCGTAATGACTATGTCGCTGGACTCCCACGTAGTCGACCGCGGTTTGTGTTCCGGACCCAGTGGCTTAAACTCACGCCAGTTGCGTGTGCGTGCGTGTGTGCCCAAGATCCCGAGAGGAGAATGGAGGAGAGGGGATTGTGGCGTGGCCATCCCCCCTGGGGGGTGATTTCTTGCTTTCTATCTCTCTGTCTCTCTGTCTGGTGAGCACAAACGCCCTATAGCAAAAACCTCTGAAACAACAAAAAAAAAGAAAACATCAGAAAAGGGGTGGAGAGGTGAGATAAGGAGGCACCAATACAGTGAGCAGGCGACAGCTCATGGATCCTCCTAGTCGCACTGAGCACTGTTGCTGGGGACGTTGAATGTATAGCACTTTCAGACTATCCCCCTGAAACTGGAGACAGCCTTCAGGGAAAGTGGAAGGAGCTTGCAGTGGGACCTCAGTGGCTTCTCAGTGCAGAGAGGACAAGGGATGGAGAGGTGGGTGACCTACGGCATCTCCACACGTAGTTCACAGCACCTGTTAAGTCTGAACAAGCTCTGGAAACACTCCCTCAGTCCTGGCAAGTGGGGACAATTAGTCACTATCTGGTAATGACTCTTGGACAAGACAAAGATGACATGAGCTAGTTAGTGATTTATAAGGGGCTGTTTGAAGTTTTTAACAGTCCTTGAGGCACTGAGGACTGCTATTATAACTTGTCCACATGGTTTGGTGGCTGTTAACTTTTGCAGGGCTCCCTGCAATCAGGAGAATGTGTGCATTTCTTGGTGGTTTGTAATTTGAAGACCAAGTGCATCCTGTACAAAAGAGAAAGGACGGTGGGGTCTATGCTGAGAGGTTTTGCAGCCTCTTTGTGACCACCTCCATTTCCTTTTCCTGTTGTGCTGCATCCGTCACCTTTACTAAGTGCTCTGTGATACCCCTGGCATTTGCCCGTGAGTACTGTCAGTGATTCAGTCCTACACAGGATGTGCCACTCCGGCCTGATCACTTCCCTTGCCCCTCTCAAGCTCCTCAGAGGCCCTAGAAACAAAGCATTTGTAGGCCTTTGAACTGCTCGTGGTGTTTAGAAAATACCAGGTTCCTCCGGACCTTGGGAAATGTAAGATTTCCAAATGCCTTTGTCAGCCCCCTCTCCAAGACGTAAGTCCCCCTCTGTGCTCTCAGCTCCCTTGGTGCTTATTCTGAAATGACCAGACTGCATTAGGCTAGCCTGTTCTCTTGCCTGAACGCCTCGTGAACTGTCCTAGTTTGCTCTGGCTGCCATACAAAGTGCATAGCTGACAGAAAATCCCCCCTGCCCTGCCCATCTGGAGACTAGAAGCTCAAGGAGCCAGCTTGCTTGGGTTCCTGGTGAGGGCTCTCGCTTTCTGGCTTGCAGACAGCTGCCTTCTGGAAATATCCTACCAAAGCCTTCCTATAGTGTGTGTGCAGACACAGAGAGCTTTGGTGTCTCTTCTTATAAGGCCACCAATCCTACCAGATTTGGGTCCCACCTTCATTTAATCTGAATTACCTCCTATAAGCTGTATCTGTAAATATAATCACTTTGAGGGTAAGACTTCAACATATGAATCTGGGAAAGGGGTAGAGGGACACACAATTTAGTCCATGGCATAGACTGTATGCTCCTTGAAGAACTGTGCCTCATTCATCATTGAACTCTTGGGCACTAAGTGGCAATAAATATTTGCTGAGTAAACTAATAAATGAATAAATGGATGAGGGTGTCAGAGAGTCTGTCTATGCTCTTCACAACACCTCTATGAGGTGGCAGGGCAGGTAGGACAGCTCTCACCCTTTCATCACAACCTAATTCTGCTGGGCTTTCTTTTTCTGCAGAGGGCAAAGAGACAAAACCTGCATTTCCCAGCCTGCCTTGTAACCTGCCTTGCAAACTGGGCTCCACATATGACTTACGAGCTGCTGATCAGTTATGGCTACAAGAGAATTGAATTTGGAACTGAATTGTGAATTTGGAACTGAATTACATGTGAAGGGAGTCAGCAGTCAGGGGATACTTGTTTTTGCTCATGCAGCTCTGGGGGTATAGGGGCCATGGCAGCCCCTGATCCTGTCAATTAAGGTGTTAGTCCCTGGGGGGCAAAGATGGATTCAGAGATTCCAGGATGGTGCTGCTACCAGATTCTGGAGCTTCCTGCTTCAGTTAGAAGAGGCAGCACCCCAGTGGATTCATTTGGGGTATTATATTTCCTGGAGGGCTCTTCTGTAACCTGCTTCTCTGTCTTTTCTGAAGATTTTATAAGCACATAGTCCTGTGATAAATCTACTTCTGCTCAAAATAGTTAGACTTGTTTAGGAACTTCAAGGGTACCCTACCTGAAAAAAGTGAAATTATTAAACCCAAAATCCAGGTGGATACCTGAGAAGATGAACAGCTACTCAAGGTCATAGAGTAAGTGCTTTAGCTGGTGTTCAACCCAAGGTCTGATCCTAGTAAAGATGTGGCAGGATGGTTTAGGAGAGTCTGTTTACAAGGTAGTGTTCCTGAGGGCACAGTGAACTAAAGGCAGAGTAGAACAGATCAGTGAAGGGAAGCCAGAACAGTTTGGGGAAGAGAACGCCAAGTGGAAAAGGGTCTTGTACATGAGCAAGTTGGCTTGGTAAGAATGGAATGCTAGACCCAGCCAAGACACAGTCATGAGGGTTCAGAATTTAGTGCAGGATGCATATGTCTCCTTTTTCGGCCAGGCAGAGACCTCAGGTTTCAGTGGGAGGCTGGCAACATTTGCTCTGCATTTCAGGTGGAGCATAGATGCAAGGTGGTGTTTAAGTTCCTGCAAATCTCCAGGAGCTGGTGGGTAGGGGTGATAGGACCCTGGTGGAATCTGGTGGCTGGCAGCTCTCATTCAGACACAGTCTGGAAATTCCCAGAGGAATGTCCAAGCTCCACTTGCAGGTTCAAGGATATAGGGAGTGAATTCTCAAGGAGGACATACAGACCCTGTCAGCACAGTACATGGGGGGAAGGTGGACTGACTGTTCCTCTGATGAAGAGTAGGAGTTTTGTCGCCCTGTGATGTTCCCGGGGAAGCTACCTCAGTTGCATTTGGAACAGCACTTCAATGACCTGAGTCTTAGAAGGAAGAGGGGACTCTGGTTTTAGTGTACCAATGAGTAGTAAAGGTCACCTTCTGCAACACTGTTTTGCCACGATCATTGAGGCCACCATGACATTTCCAACACTGTGTGATCATTATGTTGATGTCGATGAAACTGATTTTAGGACACAACTTTCAAACACTGGACTAATTGCTTTTGAAAGAGAAGAGTGTTTTTTTCCCATCAGGAAATTGGTGTCTAAGGCAGAATTTATTAACCTGGATCCAGAGACCACACACATCTCCTTTATGACATTTGCTCAACATTCAGACTCGAGGGCCCAACCTAGATGTACCAAACAGGAATTTATAGGGATAAAGTGCAGACATAGGCACATAAAAAAGCCTCAGATGACTTTGATTCACACTTGGATATATAAGTCACTGGTCTTTGACATCCCTGTCATCAGAGTAGTCTGACAACCAGATCTTTTAATATCCATCGTAAGATGTTCTCCAAGGGATGTGAGGTCTAACAGGATCAGCCCTGGCAGTCTCTGAGGAGAGAGATCAAAGTGTGAGCAGTCGTTCCTGCATACGTGGCTCAATGATGGAGGAGGGAGGAGACAGGTTTGCTTGACCTTTTCTTCCAGGGTCTCCAATGGCTCAGCTCTCTGGGGCAGGAGGGCACCTCAGTTCTTAAAGCTACACATCTGTCCACCAACTGGAGGGAGCAATAGGATATCTTATACTGTCATGGATCTTAGAGTAAATGTATATTTATACCCCACCTTACTATTGTGGGATTTAAGGTGTTTAGTTTATCAGAGTAGACTGTAGAAACTTCACTAAAAATTGTAAACACTCTACACTCTGATTCTCTCTTCTTGACCCCCAATACCTTGATTATAGACTTCTGGCTTCTGAAACAACTAGAGAACAAGTTTTTTTTAAAATCATAGTTAACATCGGGAACCAGCAGTTAGCATAATGGCTATGTTGCTGGACTCCCACGTAGTCGACCGCGGTTCACGTCCTGGACCCGGTGGCTTAAAACTCATGCCGGGCGCGTGTGCGTGCATGCCCAAGATCCCGAGAGGAGAATGGAGGAGAAGGGATTGCAGCGTGACCATCTCCTCTGGGGAATGATTTCTCGCTTTCTGTCTCTATGTTTCTCTCTGTCTGTCTGGTGAGCGCATGCACCCTATAGCGAAAACCTCTCCAAAAAAAAAAATCATAGTTAACATATATATAACATATTTATCATTCCAATGATTTGTAAGTGTGCAATGTGGTCACATTAAACACATTGCAATGTTGTGTAACCATCGCCACTATCATAAAACTTTTACATCATCCCCAGCATAAATTCTACACCCATTAAATAAGAGCTCTCCCTTTCTGCATCTCCCTTCTGTAGTAATTTCTATTTTACTTTCTGTCTCTATGAGTTTGACTATTCTAGGTACCTCACACAAGAGAATCATGATATTTGTCCTCTGTGTCTGGCTTATTTCATTCAGCATAATGGTTTCAAGGTTCATCCATGTTGTAGCACATATCATTTTCATTTCTGACTGACTCATATTATATTGTATAGATATATCACATTTTGTTTATCCACTTACCCATTGATGGACATTTGGGTTATTTTTTTCTCTTACCTATTAAGAATAGTACTACGATGATCATAGGTATAGAAAAAGATGTTCAACTCCCTGTTTTTAGTTCTTTTAAGTATATGCCCAGAACTGGAATTGCTGGGCCATATGGTAATTCTACACACAATATGTGAGGAACAACTAAACTGTTTTTCACAGTGGTTGCACACATCAATTTATACTTTATTTTCTTTTTCCATTTTAAGAGAAAAAAAGGGAAAAAGAATAAAAGGAAAAAGGAACACATCTGACTCATGTAACAGAAAAGTTTGGGAGAGAGGCAGCATGGGTTGCTTCAGCTGTTCCTAGTTTCCATGGCTCATCTCTGCTTCAGAGGCTCACTTGACACCTCTGTTCCTAGTTTCCATGGCTCATCTCTGCCTCCAGCCGCACCTCTTTCTCAGCATCACGTGGTGGCAAATTGGTTGCAGCAGCTTGTATATCCTAGTATATTCTAGCTCATCTCATTGACTCTCTGAGTTGATTGGAGAAAACTTTAGGGTTTATGACTTACCAGAGGGTGACCTGATTCCAGATAGCAAAGATGCAAGTGTCCCCCACATCTTTCTCAGCCCTACAAAATTTGCCATCTCAGGACCAAATCAGTCTTTCCACTTAGCATGTCTGTGAACAGAGATCGCCAACTTCTGGTTATGCAGGGATCCAGAGCTTCCATCACTTTTGATTTTGATTGACCTGGACATCTAATCGGTTTTGTTGCCCTGCCAACTCTTCCTTTGAAAATAGTTCTGGTTCACTACCATTGAGAGCACTCACGGTTGAACAGAGAGCAGATTGTACAAGGTGATACCCAGGAGCCTGAAATGCTGGAGGTGATGATGCACGTTGGGAGATTTTCACTGGTAAAACCGTCACATACCAGAGGAGCTAGGCTGTCTGTAGAGGTTACCCTCCCAACCTCCTGACCATGGAAAACTCAGGGCTTACTAGACAATTGCAGGTGGAGCCCCTGAACTTAAGAGAAAGCCATGGGAGCCAGCAGGTGGCATTGGACTCCCACAAGGTCAACCATGGTTCAAGTCCTGGACCTGGCAGCTTACTTTCTCACTTTCTCTCTGGCAAACACAAATTTTAAAGTAAATAAATAAAATTAAATAAATATTCTTTAAAGGAAAAAAAAAGAGAGAAAACTGTGGTTTAGTTAATAATATTTAAAACAGCTGAAGAACGATAAAGTAAGCAGCATGGAGTCTTAAAAAGCAGGGGAGATGGAGAAGGTCAGAAAATGGAAGATGAAAGCGTCATAGCACACAGGGCTGTTGAGACTGATGCTGTTTTCATGATCCATGATGAATGCCTTTCTATGCTCTAAGACCATGTTCACCACACATGCTGCTGTTTACGAGTCGGCTTCCCAAATACCTGGATGGCAGAAAAGCGGTGCCTGGGGTGGTAGCTTGGAGTGCCCCCGGATCGGTTACAAGAGTCTATGGCTGAGATAATTAATAGAGATAAAAATGTGCTCTGAGGGTCTTTAGAGCAGGCAAAGGGCTCACAGCAGAGCATGGTCTCCAACCACAGCTGGCCCTACCTGCTCAGTCACGGGATCACTGTGCACCCGAGCCTTTTGGGACAAGATTCCTGCCTTCATGTATAGGCCTAAGTCCCCACTCTCCCTGAATCTGGTCATGTTTTTATTCTTTACAATGTCCAAAGCTCTTAAATCTCTGGCTTGAATTGGGGCTTCTTTTAAAGATCCATAAAGCTGAGCTTGTATTAAAACCATAGAATCAAAAATCTTTCAGTCTCAGCTGAGGGCTGTGAGTTAGAGGCAGCCACTAGAGCCACTGCGTGCCAGTAGGATACTGGCTTTGGATCATGGATGTTCCTGTCCCTCATCCCCACTTCCCTCAGCCATGGCTTCCTGGCCTATCTGCATTTGAGTTCAGGTCCCTAGGTAGCCTGGAAGGGGTTCTCCAACCTGCAGCCTCCTGGGTTGGTCTCCAGCTTGGAGAGAGAGCTCTGGGGTGGGACCTGCCTGGCTTTGGGTGTGTCCTGGGCCTGGTCAGCTGTGAATGGAAATGCAGGTGGTGCAGTGACATCCCAGTTGTTGAGTTTGTGAAGGTGGGTGAAGAGACCAGGCCCCTGGGATCATCCTGAGCTGCGATCCCCAGTGGCTGGGATGAGTGGAGGAGTTTCAGAAAAAGTACCTGGCTGAGTCCCAATGGGTGCACTCACCTGATTGGGGTGAGAAGTGTTGTGGGCATGTTTCATGCCTGCCCTCCATGGGTCAACTAAGGAGAAGAGTCACAATGGTGAGAGGTGGATGAGTATAAGACTTCAGGGGAACAGGAAAGTGGAGAGGAGGTTTCTGCATCTGGATGCTTTTGGTAAAAAATAACAGAGATTCCAATGTAGACAGGCTCCTGCAAGTGGCTTATTTATTGACTCACCTAACTCTTAAGTCCACAGGTAGACCAGACTTAAGAGTTGACTTAATCCAATGACTCCAGCCCCACTTCCTGTGATTCTCTTGGCTCTGCCTTTCCATGGGATTGTTACAATGTTCTACAACTTGCCTCCAGACACTACTACATCGTGCATCGAGAGGACAATTTTCTCTGAACAGCAGAGGGATTTTTCTCAGAGCCCTCTCAGCAAACCTCTTTTCAGGTCAACGGCTCTGTGGGTCCATTGCCGACCTAATTGTTAGCTGGAAGAATGCCACCTGCTAATTGGCTCAGACTGAGTTCTGAATCTAACTGGACTTGGGGATGTAGGACCACCCTAAGCAGCTTAAGTTATTGAAACTCAGCTCTAGTATGGAGGCTGGTCTTCAGTACCTCCTTGCTATGGTGCAGCTAAACTATACTGAGACAACCACAGAGACCATAGTAATGACTATTACCCCTGGGAATCTATTGCAATATCAGTGGGAACCTTGGACTTCTCTCTAGATGCTTAGGGGGTTTAGGTCAGTTTTAGATTGCAAAAGTTATAAATATATATATATATATATATATACATATATATATGTAAAAAAGATTTGTACCTAAATTAACTAATTTTATCCTCCAGTCCTCTTCCTGTTACAGTGTAGAATTTCATAAAATGCCCCAGGCAGAGGCCAGGTGGTGTTGCAGCAGCAAAGCAGCATGTTCTGCAAGGCTGACCCACATGGGAAGGCTCCAGGTTCAAGTGAGGAAACCTGCCTGAGCACACCAGGCACGTGTGTGCCCACCCACGATCCACGGCTGGCTGAAGGTGGGGGGTGCCTTATGGTGTTGAGACCTTATTGTTTCTCTCACTCATGGAAGAAAGAAATAAATGAACTTTAAAAAATAAGATAAGGGGCTGGCAGGTGGCATGGTGGTTAAGGGCACTGGACTCCCACATGGCTGACTGTGGTTTGAGCCCTAGACC
>NW_006159894.1:2574014-2582549 GCF_000334495.1 Tupaia belangeri chinensis
TCTTTCCCTCTCTCACTCTGTCCCTCTCTAGTCAAATTAAATAAATAAAGTTAAATAAACTAATAAAACAAATAAGATATAATAATACAGTAGCTGATATCCTTTCCTCTTTCTATGATGGTTTAATAACACTCAAAGGAAAGCATGGGGCATAATTAACTATTGTAGATGGGCTGCTTTAGGCATCAGAACCTGGAGATGACAGACTAGGAGCAGCCTAGGAAAAAAAGGAGCACAGCAGGGAACTTGGGAACTCTGTTTGCAGGGCCTGCCCCTGCTGCTTTCTCAGGACCTGTTGGAGACCTGGACTTGAGATCCTGTTTGCTTCCCCCTACTTCCAAAGAGAGCCAGCCAACGCCAGTCCCTGGAGAGGATTTTGATTTGGGGAGGATTTTGATTCTGATTATGTGGCACAGTACCAGCATACCAGCCTGCCTGATACAGCTAGGTGCATCGTAAATTCAAGGACTGATCCCTGAATCAGGGAGTCTGTGCACAATGATCTAGGGCTTTTGGTAGCAAGTCAAAGCCTTACATTCCTGGAGGCTGACCACCTGCCAGGAACCCCTTCACAGGTGAATGTGGCCTGAAAGAGGGGCTTACATACCTAGGATATACGATCTACCTTCTTAATGGGCCAGCCTAGCACTTATAAAGGCATCTGAAGGGATGGTGGGTGGGATAAAACAGGGACTGTGACCTCCTAGAGCCTATAGATACCAGTGAGGGATCAGGTGATGAATTCATTCAAAAGCTTCCCAGAAGAATACGTGCATTTCACAGGTAAGCCCTGGAACAAAATGAGGTTCACTGAAACCAGACCGTTGCTGGTTTCAAAAATGTTAAAGACAAGGTAGAGCTGTGCTAACTTCACAGAAAGTGTGTAAAAACACTTATGAAGTATAGAAAATATATGAAACAGCTAGTACAGCATTCTGATAAATATGTTGCAGACTCATTAAGAAGAAAGATCACTAGAATTCAGTGTTTCCAAACAAAGTTCAGGAGGAATAGAAATTTAGAAATCTGAATTGCTAACCTATTTTTTTAAAAGCTAGGTATTATTTTTGAATTAAGAATAAAAGTACAGGAATAAAACATCTAAATCATAATAAAAAAGTGTTTACAGAGATGGCTCACTCCTCCTCTCCCCTCCCCACAAGGATTTTAATCAGTTTTTTGCTTATTCTTCCAGTGTTGCTTTAGGTAAATATAAACGATTTGTTATTGTCATTTTTCCCCTAAGTTGTTACCAGTCAGCCCTTCTGGGCAGTCCTTGCAGCCTTCCTGGGAATGTGGGAAAGGGGAGGAGAGAAAGACTGGAAGACCCAAATATGCCTGCACAGCCCCGGCCACAAAGCAGCAGCTTTCAAGCAGGCTCCTCTCCACCCTCAGGCAGGGGTCTCCCTGCAACACCCCCCAGCCAGTAAAGAGGGAAGCTGGGACTGCATCAGCACCTGCCTTGGCCATAGTTGAAGATTCTTTTTAAATGAATGAATGAATTATGTACATTCAATCACTGTGTATCGTTACAGCATACCAAATGAATTTTTAAATCCTGAATATACTGTATATTGGTGTAGGTGCACTGCTGGGCTGTATAGCTTTCTACCTGGTGCCCTTGGCAAGTTACTAACCTTCTCTACTGTACAATCTCTTCATTGTCAGTATGGGATCATAATAACAGTATTTATACCAAGAATTATCATAAGAATTGTGTGAGTTAATGCATGCTATGTGCTTGAAACTACCTGGCATCCAGTCAGCATCATAGGAGGGTTTGCTATTAGAGTTTCCAAACACTTCATAGAATTTTCCCTCACAAGAGGATTAGAGTTTTGTGTTGAAGACGCATATTAGGTCATTTGGATGATGAGTGGTAGGAAGATGGGTAGGGTGGGAGTCCTCATGCCAGTTTAAGAGTAAACTGAAAGCCTGGAAATTTCAAGAATAATATTAGATCTCCAGGGAAGAGTATAAAAATAGGTAGGAATATTTCAGAGAGTCCTTTCTTCTTTCCTTCCTTCCTTCTTCTCTCTCTCTTTCTTTTTTAATTTTGCCAGAGGGTATGTCTACTCAACTGAGAGAAACAGAAAAAGAGGAAGAGAAACAGCACCCCCCATGGGGAATAATCATACACAATCCCCTCTCTTCCATTTCTTCCTCCCCTTGGGATTTTGGGCATGCAGGTGGGCATGCCCATGTACGTGCACTGCGTGTCCTTCAAGAGGCTGGATTTTAGAGTTGAACCACGCGCATGGTCAGTCGCATGGGATCCAGCCGCCTTAACTGCCATGTCACATGCTAGCCTGAGATACATTCATTTTACAAGAATTTATGGTGGGTTAATTTGGGGTCCAAGAAAGGAGAATGAGACTCTCTTCATCCTTCTTCACTTGTGTGGTCCTCATGTGCCCAGCACTCACATGAATGTATGTTCCTGGGCATCTAATGATCACATGAGAAAAATGCATTTCCAGTTCCTACCTTCAGACTCACCAAGAAATCTAGAAAAAGTGGGGGCAGTGTGTGGCACAGTGGTTGAGGTTCTGGATCCCACATGGCCTAAAGTGGGGTCCAAGTCTCAGATCCGACAGCTGGAAAAACATGCTGGGCACGTGTGTGTGCACCCAAAGTCCTAGGAGGAGAGTGGAGGAGAAGGAACTGTAGGGTGGCCATCCCTCCGAGAGGTGATTTCTTACTTTCCTCGTGTCTTTCTCTCTCATGTGAGCATGTGTGCTCTATGGCGAACATCTTAAAAAGAAAAAAGGGAAAAAGAGAGAGGGACTGTCAGTTATGTAATACCATGGTGGTTTTGTCTTAATATCAAGCATTTGGATGAAATGGAAATTTTTAATCTGTCTACTATTTAGCCACTTTTCTAACTCTGCATATTTAGCCACAGTAGGCTAATACCTGAATTCTCTTTCAGTTTGCTTTCACAGGTCTGGAGTTATAGAGAATAACCTGGTATTTTGACAAGTCTAGGCTTTGATATCTAAAGGAGAAATGATTTGATACTTCTGAACAAGACTATTAAGTTGAGGAGAAGCTGAGAACAGGAAGTCTCCTGGTTCTTGGGCCTGCATACATCAGCTCACACCAGTCTTTGCTGATCTCTTCCCGGCCTTCAGGAACGCAATGCAAACAGTCGGTTATTTGGCAGCAGCAGAGTTCATTTGGCTGTTTAAATGAGTCAGGCATGCAGGCAGGCAGACAGACAGCAAACATGGGCTGGCACCTGGGCGAGGTGCCCCGGACAAGGCAAGGGCAATGCTGGCTAGGCATAGAGCTTCTGCACGTAACCTGCCATCCTAGATACCTGGCTTGAACTGCTGCCTCTTCTGCTTTCCAGAGTTATTTGATATTTCCAAATCTCAGTGTACTCACCTGTAAAATAAGGATAGTAATTCCAGCTGCCTCTTGAGGATCTGAAAGGCTGGAATGAGATAGACCACATACAGAACTCAGCATACTAAGCCTTCACTAGACATCAATTATTACTGTTACTGCCTCTGTTTTGGAATTCATATGGCAGAGCCACTTTCAGGGGAGAGAACTGATCAGCGAAAACCCCTTGATGGGCTTTTTCTTTTGAAACAATAGCTCCCAGGGCATGGGCAGATTGGGTGAGGAATGAAAAACATGGAGAGGGGCTGCTAAATTACCTTGCATAATACATGAGCAGAAATGCTGGGGTTAAGGGTGAGCAAGCTGAGGGAGAAGATTCAGGGTGAGGTGGAGAGAAGAGAATAGAGCCCCAGCACAAGTAGAAGGTGTCATCAGTGAAAATCCCTAGGGGCGAGAAAGGTCCAAAGCCCGTTCGAATCGATATATAACCACCAGTAGGTGGCGTGGTGGCTAAGACGTTGTACTCCCACATGGCCAAACATGGTTTGAGTCCCAGGCCTTGTGGCCTGCTTTCTCACTTTCCCTTTTTTCTCTCTCTGATCAAATAAAATAATAATAATAGGCTGGCAGGTGACATGGTAGTTAAGGGTGTTGGGCTCCCACATGGCTGACCATGGCTCGAGTGTTGGAACTGGAGGCTTGCTTTCTCACTTTCTTTCTCTCTCTATCTTTTATTCTGTCCTTCTCTGGTCCAATTTAAAAAAAATGAATAAAGTTTAAAAAAATGTTAAAAATAATAATAAATAAAATTAAAATAATTATTTTAAAAATGGGGGAAAATAACCTGTATATCATATATTTCACTTGAAGGCATTTGTTTTTGTCTCTGTGTGGCTCGGACATAACCAATCCCTAACCCACTGCCCACAATTAATTCTCAACCTTTAATACATATCTCCTGTGCCATAGAGCGATGTGTCCTGGTTTGTCGGGACTAGCTATGGTTTACACCTATAGCCTCAGCATGATAATTTCACTCTCAAAGTGCCTGGGTTTGACTATGTTTGGAAAACTATGGGAAGGCGGCTGGGTTCAGCTGTACTGAGATGAGGTAAGAGAGCAGAGGTAGAGATGGGACTGGGTGGGGCAGGCACCCAGGTAGAGATGGGATTGGGTGGGGCAGGCACCCACGTAGAGATGGGACTGGGTGGGGCAGGCACCCAGGTAGAGATGGGATTGGGTGGGGCAGGCACCCAGGTAGAGATGGGATTGTGTGGAAGCAGAGGGCCTGGGTGAGATGGAGTGGAGGCCATGGAAGAGTGCTGGGCTGCCCTCTGCTCTGAGAACAGGGCTTCCAGCCACTTCCGCCTTCGGGAAGAGCTGGAAGGTGGGGATATGAGGCAACTAACATCTGGGTGATATTTATAATATTTTTAGGTAAAATTTACATTTCTTGAAATACAAAAATTCCATCAGTCTCCCAAATTTCCTGTGCTGGACAGAGAAGCCAAGAACAATTTGGACTGGCAGACATTGATCCGTGCTTCAACTATGCCTATGAAATGTCTCCAGAAAGAACCCCAAGGGACCAGCAGGTGCTGCGGTGGTTAAAGTGCTGGACTCTCACCTGACTCTACTGCAGTTTGCGTCCCAAACCCAGCAGCTTGAAAATCACGCTGGGCATATGTGTGTACATGTCCAAAATCTCAGGAGGATGGAGGAGACACTGCAGCATGACCATCTCTCCCCACCCAGCGGTAATTTCTCTCTTTCTGTAATCTCTCTCTTTCTCTGGTGAGCACACACACTATATGGCAAAAAGAATTTTTTAAATGTATTTTGGATGGAAAAATTCATTTTGTATGCTGTAATGATATACATGAATGAATTAAAAAATAAAATAAAAAATAACCCTCTAAGAACACATATGGAGATTAGCAGGAAAGCGAATAAAAATCACTCATGTGCTGGGAAGGTGGCATACTTCAGCTCCAGAAGGACAGAAACTCCTATATTTGAGCCCTTTCAGGCCTTGCCATGTGTATCTCTTCATCTAGTTGTTCATCTGTATTCTCGAAACGACATTTTTTTTTTTGGTAGAGATTTTTGCCTTAGGGTACATGTATGTACTCACTGGAGAGAGAGAGAGAGAGACAGACACAATGAAAAGGAACGTGAGAAATCACCTCCAGGAAGGATGACCATGCCACAATCCCTTCTCCATTCTCCTCCTGGAATCTTGGGCACGCATGCACACACACATTCCTGGCATGATTTTCAAACCTCTGGGTCCGGGAATTGAACTGCAGTCAGCAATGTGGGAGTCCAGTGATATAACTGCTACCCCACCTGCTGGCCCCCAAAATATGCTTTATAATAAATTGGAAACTGTGTTTCCCTGGTCCTATGAGCCACTCTAGCAAATTAATTGAGCTTAAAGAGAGGGTTGTGAGAACACATTATAGCTGGTTGGTCAAAGGTTTCAGAGGTTTGGACGGCGACTGGTTTCTGAAGTGAAAAGAGTCCTGTGGGACTGAACCTTCAACCTATGAGAATTGATGCTATCTCCAGGTGGGCAGCGTCAGGACTGAACTGGATTAGTAGGCATCTGGTGTCCCTTGAAGAACAAATACCTAGCTTGCTGGTGAGGAAAAATTCTTCTACGTCTTGGGATCGTAGAAGGGATCTGTGTTTTGGGTGTACAGAAGGAGAAACTGAATTTGTTTTTCCTCTCTGTATCCTCAGAGTAACTCACAGTCTTCTCACGGTAGATAGGTAGGTTTCATTTAAAATGGCACTGAAAAATCATCTCACTGGACAAGCCTCAGGTAACTCTAAAAGTGACAGTTCAAGAATTCTTAACCTCCAGGACCAGCAACTGGCATAATGGCTATGTCGCTGGACTCCTAAGTAGTCGATCATGGTTCGAGTCCTGGGCCCAGTGGCTTAAACTCACACTGGGTGTGGGTGCATGCGTGCCCAAGATCTTGAGAGGAGACTGGAGGAGAAGGGATTGTGGTATGGCCATTCCCCCAGGGGGTGATTTCTTGCTTTCTGTCTGTCTTTCTGGCAAGTGCACACGCCCTATATATCGGGTAAGTGCATGCACTCTATAGCAGAAAAAAATACAAAAAAAAAAAAAAAAAAAAAAATTTTTTAACCTCTTCTGAGATTTGTGTCCTCTGCTAGTCTGGCTAATCCTTCTTTAAATAGTATTTTTAATGCAAAAAATAAAATGCATATGATCTCAAAGGAAGCCAGTTATATAGAAATATAGTTATAACTATTAAGAACAAATAGATGAAATAGTAATATATGAGTTCATAATCATGTTAAATAAAATCAAGAGGCAGGTCTAATAACTACTAAAATTTCCAACTACTGATGAATATAAATAACATTTTGAGATATGTCCATAATGAAATATAAAAATATTTGTGGGAACCAGGAGATGGTTTAGTGATTAGGTCACTGGACTCCCACATGGTCAACTGTGCTTTAAGTCCTGGATTTGGTGGTTTGAAACTCACACCAGATGTGTGCCCAAGATTCTGGGAGGAGAAGGGATTGAGGTGTATCCACCCTCCCTGAGAGGAAGGAGGGTGATTTCTCACGTTCCCTCTCACTCTCTCTCTCTCTCTCTCTCTCTGGTGAGTGCATGCACCCAAGGCAATAAACAAATGTCTACAAAAAAATAATAATCTGTGATTTTTGGAGGGAAGTGACAAAGTCACAGGTACAATTATTATTATCATTTGTTCCTTATATTTATAATGGCAGAAAATGCTAAATTTCAGTTTGAAATTTGTTAATATAAAAATATGATTTTTCCCCATGAGTCTTCTGAATTCTATCAGCAATCCTTTAGCAGCTTTGTGGCACCTTGCTAGAACTAGTTGATTCAGCTCATTTTGTTGCTACAACCTTACAAAAGGGGAGGGAGATGATTTCTTTTCTCTGACTTCCATCTGCTGTGTAGCTGGAACCTGGGTCCTTGTCTCTGCTGACTCATGTCTGGGCATAGGCAGGTACATAATCCCTGGTTGTTTCTGTGACTGTGGAAACGTCTCAGTTTACTGCCGTCTAACAATCATGCCTTCAAATCCAATGAAAGAGAACTTGAAATAAAGCCCCCAAAGTCCTCTGATAGGAGAAACATCCAACTTTATCTCTCCTGGGAAGGCCTGTTGTCAGAATATATAGCAGTGCACACACACTTAAAGCAAAAGTGAAGAAAGTAAAAAGCACAAAGTTTAATTAGGAGTAGAAAAATACAACTGGACATTTTGTGAGCTCTGAGTTTCTATTGAAATGTGAGCCAATTTTACTCTGGGAAAATTCAACTTCCTGGTGTGAAGACGGGCTTAGAAAACTGCTCTCGAGTTCTACATGTATCAAATGCTCCATACTCACCCAACAGGATTTTTTCAGATGTAATGAAGGTAAGTGAACCAGAAACAGGGCGCTGCCTTAACAACCACTTATATTTATAAGGAGAAAAAGATATGTACAAAAAAAAATAGTCATCAAATAGGGTTGTTTTCGAGTATATCTCTATCCATTTTCTCCAAAAAACTATGACTTCCTCCACTTCCTGCTTTTTTACTATAGTGATTTCAGATCCTCTAAGTTTCTTACTTATTATAAAATATTCTATATGGGATAGTTTCATGGCTTGCTGCTTAAAGGGTCTGGGTCCTATATGGGCAATTGCATGGTTCTAGTCCTAGACCTGGCATCTTGAAACATGCCAGGTGTTTGCGTGTATGTGTGTGGGCCTCAAATCCCCAAAAGTGGGAGAAATAGAGGAGGATTGAAGCATGACCATATCTACGGGGGTGTGCTTCCTCCCTATCCCCTTCTCTCTGTCTCTCTGTCTCTTTCTCTGGCAAGTGCACACACCCTCTGGCAAACTGGAAAAAAAAAAGAGTAAAGGAAAGAATGCAGGTGGTCAGAATATACCCTAACTATGTTCTCTCATTGAAAGTCCCATATGGGATGACTTCACAGAACTGCCAAAAGTTCTCTACTGGGAACCAGCAGTTAGTGTAATGGCTATGTCACTGGACTCCCACGTAGTTGACTGCGGTTCGCGTCCTGGACCCGGTGGCTTCAAACTCACGCCGGGCGCGTGTGCGTGCGTGCCCAAGATCCCGAGAGGAGAATGGAGAAGGGATTGCGGCG
>NW_006159894.1:2582647-2603603 GCF_000334495.1 Tupaia belangeri chinensis
AAAAAAAAAAAAGTTCTCTACCAAAAAAATTGATTTCTTGCTTCATCTTGAATCTTTAAAGACAACTCATAAGCTAAGTTACTACTTCACCTCCATCTGGGCACAAACTACAGAGTAATTTTGTCAGTCAATATATATTTGATAGCTGGGAAAGAAACAAACATTGGCCATGCAAATAATCCTAGAGCATCTGGTCCTTCTAGGCAGAAAATTAAGTCAATTCAGACTATCACTCATTCATATAGGAAATGATTATCGAAAGCCTTCTGAATGCCTGGCACTGTTCTAAGTGCCTGTGAGACAACAGTGGACAAAAAGCAGTCCCCCTGCCCTCCTGGAGCTGCTTCTTTAATGGAAAGACCCACAACCAACAAATAGAACAGGGCAGAGCAAAAGGAGGTGGATGGGAGGGGAGCTGTTTCACACAGGACAATCAGGCAAGGTGATTTCAGCAGGGATCCAAACAAAGCTGAGCCTCCACAGCATATGATTCCAGCTGGCCAAGACAGGGAGGGGGGGAGGGCATGGCATTGACTGAAGACTCTATTAGGGGTGCTGTCTCTCTCTCTCTCTTTGTGTGTGTGTGTGTGTGTGTGTCTCATGGAAGAAATAAATAAACTGGAGCCAGCAGGTGGCCTAGTGGCTAAGGTGTTGGACTCCCACATGGCCGACTGCTTTTCAATCCCTGGATCCTGTAGCTTGAAAATCATCATGCTTGGGCACATGTGTGCCCCCAAATCCCCATAGGAGAATGGAGAAGAGACTGTGGCATGGCTTTCCACCTGGACGTGGGGAGTGGGTGGTGATCTCTTTCTATCTCTCTCTCTAGTGAGCACAAGTACCCTATGGTAAAAATGTAAAAAGGAAAAAAAGAAATGTAAGAAAGTAACATATGTAGTATAAAGAGCCCTCTTTATAGAGGTAAATTGCAAAACATTTCATTTACAAGAAGGATGGCTGGGTGTATGAATGGAAGATGGATATGAATGACTGAGTTGATCCTTTCAATTCTGTTTGTAGTATGGAAATGGTCTTTTTATGACAATTTAATGACTGTGTTATACAGAGATGCTGATTTAATTCTGAGATGTGGTATCCACGTTTTTATGGCCCATAGTCACAGGTAGAATGACAAAAACAAAGGATTGGAAAGTATCAGAATGGCCATCTTATACATCTCTTGACCACTCTGAGTTTATCTAGCTCCTGGCAGGTGAGAAATGTTTTCTGGATAGATAAAAACAAGGTATGCTTTTTTTCTTTGTGATTTTTGCCATAGGGCATGTGTGCTTACCAGAGAGAGACAGAGAGAGAAAGAGAGAAGGGAAGTGAGAAATCACCCCTCTTCTCCACCCTGTGGGGAAATGGCCATGCTGCAAGTCCTTCTTCTTCATTTTCTTCTTGGGATTCTGGGTATGCATATATGTACACTAGGCATGTTTTTTTTTGTTTGTTTGTTTGTTTTTTTTGAGAGGTTTTCACTACAGGGTGTGTGCGCTCACCAGACAGAGAGACAGAGAGACAGAAAGTGAGAAATCACCCCCCAGGGGGGAATGGCCACGCCACAATCCCTTCTCCTCCATTCTCCTCTCGGGATCTTGGGCATGCACGCACACGCACCTGGTGTGAGTTTAAGCCACCGGGTCCGGGATGTAAACCGTGGTTGACTATGTGGGAGTCCAGCGACATAGCCGTTACACTAACTGCTGGTCCCACTAGGCATGCTTTTCAAACTACTAGGTCTGGAACTCAAACTGTGGAGTTGGCCATGCAGGATCTAGTGCTTAACCATCATGACACCTGCTGGCCCCTGGAAATTGTCTTTTCTAAAGCCTACGTGTCAATGAATGCTCAGAATTGTGGAAATTCACTTTTTGACACATGTCAAGGAATTAATATTTTAGGTAAAATTTTCTGTTTCATGGAAGGTGAAATCGATTCTAATATCCAGGCAATGGAGAACAACAGGAGCAGGCATTACCTGCAGACAAATTAATAATACTGTTCTACTTGGCAGTTGTGGATAAATTTCATGGCCTGTAAAACATTTTCACATATAACCTCTTTCAACATGCAGAAGAACCCAGAGCAGTAGTGTCTTAGTTTATGTTGCTAACAGAATACCTGAAACTTGGTAAGTCATAGGAATAGAGGTTTATTCAGTTCATAGTTTGAGATTCAAGGTCTAGGAGCTGATTTGGGTGAGGCTACAGCACGGCGGAGGGCAGGATTTTGAGCAGAGTGCCTGCTCGTAGGTTTCTCTTTGTTCTGGTTTATGCCCATGTGGTCTCTCCTACTTCATTCCCTTTCTTTATAGACTTACTAGAACTCAGTTATGGGGGCCCTGACTTTAATTACACCCAAAGTCCCCACTTTGGGACACCATGTATGGATTAAATTTTCAGTTAATATCTTTATAATACAACCAAGTTCCAAAACATGAACTTTTGGGGGATATCTCATCCCTGCCCATTAAGACCTAATTCCAAAACATGAACCTCTGGGGAACAAACCATTATCCAAACTGTAGTAAGAAGGTTTGTGGGATTGACCACACTATCTCTGAGGCTTACGCTATACCTCTGGCCTTCTCTTCTTTCCTGAAGAGCTTTTAGCAAGTGAAGTGTAATAAAAATTACGGAAGGATTTCTTCTTCCTCCTCCTTTTCTTCCTCCTCCTTTTCATCCTTCTCCTTTATCTCTTCAATCATCCAACAAACATGTGTTCAAAATCTAGTAAGTTTTGAGGGCAGTGTGAAATAACATGCAACACAGCAAGGAAAACAGAAAAAAAATTTCTCACTAGCTAGATGAGTTCGTGGTAAGGTGATCATATGATTTGTCACCCAAGCTAGGACACTTGGAACTGACAGAGGGTACCCTTATAATCATACTACTAAGAAACAGGAATAATTATAGGGACTGTCACGGGTTAAGTGGGACGAAGGGTCACCTAGTTCTCTGTGACTCTTCCAGCACTAATTGTACATGCCTGTCAAGATGTGCTATCTTTGTTCTCTAGGATAATACTAATGTCAAGGTTGTCATGATAACAACAACAAAGGTTAACAATAACAAAAATTCTGTATGATACATACATTTATCTGATTTGGAGTTCACAATGACAATGGTCCTATTCTAAACAGGCCCACTGTCCTGGATGAAAAACTGAATCAAGATCACACCAATACTACAAGATAGGGTAGGGATTAACATCAGGCAATTCTCCCCGAGAATTTTACCTCCCACTTTACCCTGATTGTCATCAATGTCAATTCTGTGCAAGCGTTCTTACCATTACATGCTTCAGAATCTACTCGTTAGCAGACTTTGCTGCCTCTACCTCTAGGCCTACTCTATAGACATACCTGCTCTCCCCCCCTTAACTGAAAAATACCTTAACAAGGAACTGAGCAAAGCCAGGTAGATTAAGACATGGATTTGGGCCACTTGTAGGTAGCTCAAAGAGAAATCAATGAAAAGAGGACTCTTGTTCAGCCAGAAGTGTACCCCATGATCTGCAAGTTATAGATACATTATCATCCCAAGGAGTGGACACCTACTAGTGAAAGAGGGGTCTCTGTGGAAATGAGTCCATTTTCATGAACCCTAATTGTTTATAAGCCTTTGAGGTCTCTATAATCTCAGAGGCACTCTGTTCCATGATAACTTATAATGGGTAGTACGAGAGCTCTACAGTTATCAAAAGCTACTTAATAATCAACACATTTGTCTCTTGTACCCATACCTGAATTTTTCATCTCTCTTTAAACCTCCTTGGTATTTAAATAGCTAATCTAGTCCTAGTGGCTGGATTAATAACAAATCTCTAAATGACTTCATAGCGACCTTCACAATTCTATTTATTTTGGATTTCCCTTTGTGTTCCTTTATATGAACTTACTTGGCCCTTGCTAATAATTAAAATAATCCACCAAAGTCAGTAGATAAGAATTTCAGCGAATCCAAGTCTTTTGACACTAGCTTGCTCCCAAAGTATAAAACTGAGAAAAGTATTTTTAAAAACTACATATACATATATAGGGCAATCTGTCTCTCTTTTCTCTCAAAAGCGAGAAAATGTTTAATTTTGTGTAATGTGATTACAAAAAGTTGCAAAGAGCATTTTTTCTTCCATATTTTCAGCATTGACTTTGCATTAATTTAAAAAATAAACTTAATGGGAGCCAGCAGTTAGTGTAATGGCTAGGTCGCTGGACTCCCACACAGTTGACCGCAGTTCACGTCCCGGACCCAGTGGCTTAGAACTCACACCGGGCGCGTGTGCGTGCTTGTGTGCCCAAGATCCCGAGAGAAGAATGGAGGAGAAAGGATTGTGGCGTGACCATCCCCCCTGAGGGGTGATTTCTCGCTTTCTGTCTCTATGTCTCTCTCTGTCTGTCTGGCGAGCGCACGCGCCCTATAGCGAAAACCTCTCCAAAAAATAAAAATAAATAAAAATAAAAAAATACTTAATTACATAAAATTAAAGCAATGTGAAAAAATATGTAAAATAAAAATTTGAAAGTGCTTATTAAGACTGTCATTAAAAGTGAAAGATTCTATGTGTTATAGGCAGAATCATGTTATTTTGAAAGTCAATGTCAATGTGATCCCAAATGATATAAAATAATAAATCTATAAAATAAATCATCTTCTGTGATACAGAGGATCAGTTGCCAAGATGGAATAGACTTTAGTAGTATTGGTTTTCTTTTCTTTTTTTTTTTTTTAAAGAATTATTTAATTTAATTTAATTTATTTATTTTAATTTGACCAGGGAGAGAGAGAGAGAGAAAGCAAGCTGCCAGGTCTGGGACTTGAACTGCAGTCGGCCATGTGGGAGTCCAGCGTCCTTAACCACTGCACCACCTGCTGGCCCCAGTAGTATTGGTTTTCTACAAGGACACTATCCAGGGTCAACTCTCAACCAGTCAACCAGTCAACAGCCTTGTCTGTGACTATACCAGATCATGTTAGTTGCTCATCTTTTGGCTTAGTTCAAAGGGAGATTTTTCTAGAGATACTAGCCATCCCACAACCAGGACATTTCTATAAAATTTCCAGAGTTATGAAATCTTATTATGCACATATATGCCTTCTTTGTGAAGGAAGAGATTTGGAGACAGCTCGTTATTAAAAGTTTGTATATATAATTAACCTCACGTATTTTCAACAAGTGCACATTAACTTAGATCCCTTCAATGGTTTATAGGTCCTCAATTCCTTATATACACTCTGAAATTCAGAAAGCTGTGCATACTGCAAATTTGGGGGTGGGGGAGACTCATCTGGAAGTAAAGCCAGACTGGCCTGAACTCATTTGGTGGCAAGCCTACACTGAGGGACCTTGAAGCTATGTAAGGTGGGTGTTTATTTCACTTAATGGGATATTCATTAGCGTCGCTGCAGAGATATCAATGTGCCTTATGTTAGGCTGGCGTACCATGTTACATAGTACACAGAATGAATACTCAGTCGTCTTTCCACGTTCTCAAACATCTGGGTTCCTGAGGTTTGCATAAGGGATTATAAACCCATACTGTGTTTGCTGCTTGAGGTGGAGTGTGCTGGCTTCATCTTTTTACAAGAGATAAGGGTGAGGGTAGTTTCTTGGACTGGTAAATGCAGCATGATTCTTTTTCTAGGTACCTGGAACTTTTGCAGAGCAAGCTCCCTGTCTGATGTGTCCCCTATAGCTCATCTGTGTGGGTGCCACACTTAGAGTAGACGCTGCTTTGAGGTTACAAAGCTTCTGGCCCATCCTTCCCTTGAAGTACATAACATTGGAGAAGGGTGTCTCTTGGCTCTCCTCCTGTCGTTCATCAGAAATGGACAATGGGAATTAAAAGGAGACATTCTGGTGGCGGTTAAATGTGTGACGACTCCAGCCATATCAAAGACACTCCTGGCCCTTTCCGTAAAAACAGGATCTTCCGAAGGCATGACGGAATGAAGCATTTCAGGACAGTATCAAACAGTTCAAATCAGAAAAAAAAGCTCCATTATCTTCACCTGGTGCTGTCTTAGTCCCATACCTGTGACCACAAAGTTTAGCCTTGTTCGTTGTAAGCTTATTACATAATTTCCATCATAATGTCCCCTTTTAAGGAGAAAGTATATGGTCTATGATCCTGGGAGATTCCTAACCCAATGAATTCCATAGTTACCTTCTTCCACATTTTGGGTTTTCTTCTCACCACCCTTAATTCCCCAAATAATTATGAGGCTGAAGCACTGTCATGAATTTAGAAAACCTAGGAGAACTCACAATATTTGTACTCCTAGAGTCCCCTGGAATCTCCCAGAAGAACCATGTAGAAACCGAAAGGCAGCCAGCGTGGCCCGGGCTCCTGTTCTCAGGATTTGTATCCTTGCTCTTGGACACCGAGGCGCGATGTGGGCACCTTTATTTGGATATCAGAGGAAGTAATGCTTCACTCCTGGAGCCAGGTGGGGATTAGGTGTTGGGGTGTCTGAGTGTGTGTTTGCGGGGTGATTTAAATGGCTCTGAAACTTGAAGTTGTAAACACCCAAGCGGCCAGCAGAACCAGAATCTTTTCCTTAATATCCACAAGGTCCACAAGAAGGGCTGTCATTGGCTAGGCTCTCAGGCCACCCAGATATGGGGGTGGAGTGGGGTAGGGGACTTGGGCAAGAAGGGAAGACAAACCCCGCCCAGCCCCAGGGGTATAGAGTTGGCACCAAGGACTTGTGAGCAATCCCAGGACAGCCAAGACAGCGGACCAGGCTCTTCAAGGCGTTCAGGAACGGCGGAGCCCTCTCCAGCCGGGCTTTGCCCTCGGGTCAGGGTTTCGAGACTGGGGTCCGGGTGGAAAGCAGATGTGGAGTCAAGAGAAGCGCGAGCAGTAGAGGGAGTGCAGAGTGCCCAAGTGAGGCGTGAGGCGTTTGGGGGTCCAGTGGATTTTGCTCCGCACGTCCAGCGCACAGCCCTGGCGCGCCAGCTAAACTGCTCTGGGAGCTCTGAGTGAAGCGCCTCCCCCAGAGGGAGCTCTTTGCGCCCCTGCACGTCGCCCCGCGCCACCAGCCCCGGCAGCACCGTCAAGGAGGGGTCTTTGGGGAAGGGCAGGGATCTGCGGCCATGGCTGACGCAGCGGAGTCGGAGAGGGGCGCCCTGAGTTTCCAGGGGCTGCCCGAGAGCCCGGCCCTTCTGGTGGACAGACCCAGGCCGGAGGAGGAAGGCTAGTGAGGGCGCCGCGGAGGAGCCGAGGGGCGAGGGGACAGGAGCACCTGCTACCGCCGCAGTGAAAGAGGAAGCGGACGGCGACCCTGGGTCCGGGCGCGCAGGTCAGCCGGAGCCGAGCGCGGGCAGTGCCCTGGGGGCTGAGGCGTGCGACGTCAGGGGAGCTCAGTGCGAGGAGGCGGCGGAGGAGGGCGCCCTGGAGGACGCCGAGGTCCCCGGGGCAGGGGAGGAGGAGCGCAGCGCAGCGCAGGTGGAGGAGCCGAGCCTCGGGCCCCCAATGCAGGGCGAGGTCCCAGAGGAGCCTCGAGAGGATCCCGGGGACCCGGCGGGCGTGGAGGTGCGAGGGGAGGAGGAGCACAGACCCGACGCGGAGGGAGGCAGCGCCAGGGCGGCAGGAGACAGGACAGGCTCCGAGGGGTCCGCGGACGCCAGCATGGACACCGAGGGGCTCGTGGGAGATAGGATGGACGTGGATGGGCAAGCGGGAGGGGCGCACGGCCGGGAGGGTGAGCCCCAGAAAGGGGGAGACCAGAACCTCCAGCCCCAGGCCGAGGCGACTGGGGTCGCAGCAGCGGAGAGAGAGGGGCGCAGCGGGGAGCAGCCGGAGCAGGGCGCAGTGGAGGGCGCAGCGGAGGAGGCAGGAGCTGGGAGTACAGAGGGGTCAGAGGAAGGGGCCCCTGGGGCCGCGAGGGTAGACACTGGCAAGGACGGGGACCAGGACGGGTTCCGGGAAGAGATGGAGGAGGAAGAGGAGAAGCAAGAGCGGGTCCTAGAGGGGCAGAACGAGGCGGCCTCAGCCGGGGGCGTGGAGGAGCTCCCCGAGGACAGTGTCGCTGGGGATGCGGCCGAGTCCAGGGAGGCGGCGGAGCCGGAGGCGGAACTCAGCAACCACCTGGCGGAGGAAGGCGGCAGGGAGTCGGTGCGAATGAACGGCCGGGAGGACGGCGAGGCGTCCGAGGAGAGGGCTCTGGGGCAGGAGCACGACATCACCCTCTTCGTCAAGGTGAGTGCCCCTTCCCTGAGCTCTTAGATCTCCCTCTCATCCTTAGTCTTGGGCTCCTGGGGTCAGAGAGAGCCCGCAGAGAGAGCCATCGGTGGGTGTCCTGATTTGTTACCAGGTGCTTCCTTGCCCAGGAGGGAGGCGGGGCAGTCCGGGTTTTATGGAGAAGAGTTTAGGAATCCTTTTGGGGGAGGCCTTGGCTATTTGGAAGCAAAGGGTGGGCGCGTGAGAAGTGAGGGTGTGAGTTGCGGGGCGGGTGTGGAGGGGGACGCAGCTGTCCACTGTCCTTTGTCCTGAAAATCCTAACTGGCCCTCCCGTCAGGAGGTTATTAAAGAATTAACTTAGGGAGGAAAAAAAAGCAGTGTGCCATGTTGGTGTTCAAAGAATTTCCACCAAAGAAAGTTCTAATTCTTGAAGTGAAAGATGTGAACAGGTTGGCTCCGCGTTCACATCCTAGACGCCAGGAACTGGCCAGTGCGTTCATTTCCTTTTGGTGGAACCGGTCGTGTATGTTTGAGAGGAAAACAGAAACTTATTTACATGTCATAACGTTTATTGAACGTTTCTACATTTATTTTGGAAGAGTACAAAGTGCTGGCGACTTCGGTATCATTTTATGTGTGTCACATTCAGCTGCACTTCAAACTGTAAGAGAGCATTTTGTGAAGGCATCTGTACAGACATGACTGAGAACGCTTTAAGTTTAAGTAGGCATTTTTACAAGGCATCCAAAATAGAGGCACAAAGTCCAGCAGCCGCTCACACCAGGAGCTTTGTTTAAAAAAAAAAAAGCCATTTCCAAAGACCTTTGACCAGACCCAGAAAAGCTGGAGATAATAAGGTCAAGAATGCGCATTGCATGTTGAAGCATAATCCTTCAGAAATATTTTCAGGCTTATAGAAGCCAGTTATGGCCTAAACCTCCTTGGCTGAAATGTAAGCACACTCTAATAAGTAAAAAAGAAATGCTCCCAAAGTGATTACCGTCAGCATTTTAAGCATTGTTTGGGTGGAAAGACTTGGAGAAGAACAAGAATGTGCTTCTTCACTAAGTGAGAGGTACTGTTTCCTGCATTTTTTATTAAGATGCTGGAACATTGTAAAATTATTTATGGTCACATAACCTGAGGGCACAACCCCGGGGAGTCACGTGCTGCTGTGTGGCCTCGAATCTGCTCCTCTGTGGTACGTTGCTTTGGAGAATTCTCCTTGATCTGACAGCATGGGTACATGACTTTGGCGAGTACCTCTTATTATAATTTTGAAATACAGTACCAGCTCCCTGCACAGTACTCCACTTAGTCCCTCAACGAGCCAGGAAGCAGATCTGAACATTTGTTTCTCATTGCAAAATTCTTCAGAAGTTTATTGCATTATTTCAGGTAAATCCACTCTCCTTAGCCAGGCCACAAAACCCTTCATGAAGCTATTCCTGCCTTTTGTCTTTCCAACTGTCTCTTGGCATTACTGGGCGTCCCCATCCTTTGTCACTGATGGTATTGCTATAGCAGCCATATTAAGCTACTTTCTGTTCCTTGAGAGAACCAATTCTTCCCTGCTTTGAAAGTTTGCCTGTGCTGTACCCTCTGCTGGAATGAAGTTTCTCTTTGTTGCCCTGTCCCTGCTCCTCGTCTGGCTTTCTGCTACATGTCTGAGATTCAGTGTGGTGTTATCTCCTCCGGGGAAACTTTCTAAGCCCAGTCTGGGTTGGGTGTCCCTCTGTAAGCTCCACTCACACATGGCACTGCCTTCTGCGTGCTTTGACTCTTCCCTCGACTGTGTGAAATTTATCAGTATATCTCTGGTGTGGAGCAGAGGTGTGAAATGTGGTGAAGACTGGCTGCCTATATGGTGTAGGACAGTGTGGTGCTTGAGAACATAGACTTTAAAGCCAGTGGGTGTGGGATCAAATCCTGCCTATACTCCTTTCTTGTGTGAACTTGGGGAGAGTTACTTGCTCTTTCTGTGCTTTTATTGTTATATTGCTAAAGTGGGGACCATGATAGTATTCTGAGGATTCAGGAATTTGATGAATACAACACTTAGAACAATGTCTAGCTAACAATAACCGTGGTAGGAGCAGGAGTTCTTGTTACATCTGCTCAGCTCCCAAAAGCTTTCACTGATTCTGCACGTAATCAATTGCCTCCCTGTAGCCCCTTCACCATTTTTTTAAAAATAATTAAGTTATCTATTTATTTATTATTTTTAAAAATTTGACCAGAGAGGGAGAGAGAGAGGGAGAGAGAGAGAAAGTGAGAAAGCAAGCCACCAGCTCCAGGATTCAAATGGGGTCAGCCATGCAGGAGTCCAGTGCCCTTAACCACCATGCCACCTGCCGGCCTCTTCCCCCACCATTAAAATTTTTTCCTTAGGAAAAGTTCTTCTAGGTACACAGTTAGCTCCACTCTCTGGGCATAAGAATGCTATTAAAAGTCAAGAACGTTTTCTAAGATATGTGTGGGCATGGTTTGTGAAGGCAGAGGCAAGGGGCATGCCACCAGCAGCTCTCCATGCTGTCTTACTCTCATTTCAGACCGGTGCTCACTTGTTAACCTTTCCTTTTTACATTAAAGAAACAATCAGATCTCCAGACAATGCGATTGGTTAACTTCTGAGGGTCACTTAAGACAGGCCTAACAGGACTGATAATGCATTTCAGTTTCTCCTTAACCTACTTTTCATTCTCTGAACAATAAACAAAAAAAAACAAGCAAAAAGCTCCTAGACTCTTACATCTTCTAAGTTTGTAATGCATGATCTAAAAATCCTTAAATCTGGTTCTCTGACAGATTTAGCCTTTCCTAAGGTCTTCTTTTGACTCCATTTTACTTGGGTTTTGTATCCGCAGTGGACATCTGACCTGAGTTTTGTAAACATGTCAAGGCAAGAACTCATGATGTGTTTCCTATGGTATAGCTGGAATGTAGAATTCATGAAGTTGCGGGGCTGGCAGATGGTGTGGTGGTTAAGGGCGCTGAATTCCCACATGGCTGACTGTGGTTCAAGTCCTGAACCTGGTGGCTTGCTTCCTCTCTCTCTCTCTCTCTTTCTCTCTCTCTCTCCCCCTCTCTGTTCAAATTTAAAGAAATAGATAAATAAAGTTAAATAAAAGAATTCTTTAAAAAAAAAAGGAATCCATGAAGATTCTCTTTTTTTTTTTTGGAGAAGTTTTTGCTATATGGCGCGTGCGCTCGCCAGACAGACAGAGAGAGACAGAAAGACAGAAAGTTAGAAATCACCCCCCAGGGGGGATGGCCACGCCACAATCCCTTCTCCTCCATTCTCCTCTCGGGATCTTGGGCATGCACGCACACGCACCCGGCGTGAGTTTTAAGCCATTGGGTCCGGGACTCTAACTGCGGTTGACTATGTGGGAGTCCAGCGACATAGCCATTACACTAACTGCTGGTCCCCATGAAGCTGCTCTTTAAGGAGAAAACAGCAAGATTCTTCCAAATGCTCCTCTTGTCTTTCTATAAGACCCTTGTAAGCACATTTCAAAATTATTAGTATACATTCCATTGGTGAACTTTTAACATTTATATTTCTTCCTATTTTTTAAAAATAAATCAGTTAAAATTTACTAGAAAGTCATCACTTGCTACCTCACAACAAATATTTATACTTGCCTCAAATTTCCCAATTTTAACTGCTTCATAGATTATATTCCCATTACTGTGAGAACTGTTATGTTGTTAACATGTCGTTTTACTTCATTCTATAAGTGTGCAAAGATGTATTCTTGTAAAAGAGACAGGCAGAAGGGCCAGCATGTGGTTTGGTAGTTAAGGCATTGGATCCTACATGGCTGACTACAGTTCAAGTCCTGGATCCAGTACTTGAAAGTCACATAGGGTGTGCACATCGTGTGTGTGTGCCCAAAATCCCAAGAGGAGAATGGAGGAGAAGGGATTGTGGCGTGCCTCCTCCCTCCCACTCCCCGGGAGGTGATTTCTCACTTTTCCTCTCTCTCTCTTTCTTTGGTGAGTGCACATGCCCTATGACAAAAACCTAAAGAATAGATCTTAATTTTTTTGTGTGGTAAATTTATTGCTTATTATGCTAATGTTTAGTTTTATTTTTTTTTTCAAAGAAGTGTTCATTCTTTGTCATCAAATTATAGGATAACTCTGCAATATATTTAGTAAGAAAGATTCTTTTTTCCATTACCCCTAACGACAAAGGGTAACATACTAATACAAAAACATAACTACAAACAAAATGCTAACAAAGGATAAAGTAAGGACTTCAGCAGCTGTAGGGATTTAGTTACGAAGGAGTCTCACTTAAGCTGTATTTTCTTTAATTTAGCATGTATACTTTGAGGCAGGGTCCTGGGCTTGGACAACCCAAAGTATAGATTTCCTGTGAAACTTCATATCATCTAAAAATCTTCAATGTGACCAGGAAATAATCATGGGCCAGGGTCTAAGAATTTCTTTTCTTTTTCTTTTATATCTCATTATTCTTTTTTTTAAAAAAATTTGCTGCATGGGTGCTCACCAAAGAGAAACAGAGAGAGAAGAAAAGTGACAAAGCAAGTTGCCAGGTCCAGGACTTGAACCACAAATTGGACATGTGGGAGTCCAGCACTTTACCCACCACACCACCTGCTGGCAGAAGTCTAAGAACTTCTTTCTTTTTTTTTTTTTTGGTTACCCAACACAATAACCTATTAATTCAGTTGTTTAAATTGTTTCAACTTTTAAAAAAAGTGTATATATTCACATCAGGGTGCATGGTCACATTCATCATCCTGAGTCATTCATATAATGTTCCTCAATACACTTTCCACTAATAGAACCAGCAAGTGGTGTGGAGGTTGAGGTGCTGTATCCCACATGGCAGGCTGTGTGGTTCAAATCCCAGGCCCTGTGGCTTGAAAATCACATTGGGCACATGCATGCATGGCCAAAATCCCTAGAGGAGAATGGAGAAGGGATTGCAGCTGACCATCCCCTGGAGGATGATTTCTCACTTTCCCTCTCACTCATTTTCTCTAATGAGTACAATAGCAAAACTAAAAAAATTTTCACTAATATCTTTGGTAGCCATTACAGATCATTGCTCACAATGGTCTGTTCGCCAAAAATTGCAAAAGGGTGATGTAACATTCCTGCATTTATTAATTGGAATATTTTATGTATTCCATAAGATTTTCCTCTATTATGCTGGCAGAAGTCTAAGAACTTCTTTTTTTTTTTTTTTTAATTTTGAGAGAGAGATTTTTGCTATAGGGCATGTGTGCTTGCTGGAAAGACAGAGAGAGACAGAAAGACAGAAAGGGAGAAATCACCCCCAGGGGGGTTGGCCATGCTGCAATCCCTTTTTTTCCATTCTCCTCTCAAGATCTTGGGCACACATGCACATGTGCCCAGCATGAATTCTAAGCTGCTGGGTCCAGGACTTGAACTGTTGTTGACTACGTGGGAGTCCAGTGATATAACCATAACACCATCTGCTGGTCTGAAGAATGTCTTAGATTGTGTTTTGGACACTTCATATTTAACTATTATAATACAGTTACTGCTGAGCTCAAAAATTTGCATTTACTGTTACATTTGGGTTCCCCAAAGATGTGAAACAGACTTAATGAAACAAAGTAAAACCCAAGATAGACATGGCCTTTAAATAAGCATCATTGCCCAGGAATACCTCCCCCCAAAAGCTTCTCAGGAATTGTCACGCCACGTGGTAAGACAGGAATGTTCCAGGACCAGAATCTGAGGCTCTCCTGGTAGACCAGCAGCTACGGTGACTGCATGTTTCGCTGACAGCACATTGAGACTTGTTCTGTGGGGCTTGATTTCTGAGGAGCTTGAAAGGCAGATGTTATTTTCATAACTATGTTTTCTGTGTGTTCTGCAGTGAAATAAGCAAAGTGGCTGAGCCCTACTGTACACATGTGTGTCCGGGCTGACAGGCTGCAAACCCTGACCTATTGGGAATAATTGTGCTTCTTTTTCTCAGCATGAGTTCCTTTTCTTCACATTTGGTCTTCTGGAAGTCCTTGGTTTCACACAATAGCTTTTCTCCATTAGGAAACAGTGCCCAAGTCCATCTTGAGCAAGAGTATATACTAACGTTGAGACCTCATTTCCTCCTTCTCAAAGCAGCATTTTAATTTGGAGGCATTAGTGCATAGGAACGAAATCCATTTATGTTAACATGGGTATGAAATTTTTCCAGTTTTTAGTATCAGACAGTTTCCTCCCCCTGTGTTCTTACCTGGGGAACCATCTGTTCTGCTAAGCTTTTAAAACTTAGCTCTTGGGCCAACCCACAGCCTGGTGGTTAAGGCAGCTGAATTTCACATGGCCGACCATACAGTTTGAGTCCTGAACCTGACAACTTGAAAAATATTCTGGATACATGTGCATGCATGCCCAAAATCCCAAAAGGAGGGAAAAATGGAGGAGACATGATTGCGGTATGATCATTCTCTAAGGAAACGCCTTTCTCCCATTCTCTCTCTCTCTCTCTCTTTCTCTCTCTCTCTCTGTCTCTTTCTGGTGAGTGCATGTGCCCTCTGGCAATTAAAAAAAAAACATTTTGGTGCCAATAGATGGCATGGTGGTTAAGATGCTGGATTCTCATATAGTAGACCACAGCTTGAGTCCTGTGCCCAGCAGTTTGAAAAGCATGATGGCATGTGTGCATGTGTGCCCAAAATCCAGAGAAGAGAATGGAGGAAAAAGTATTGCAATGTGACCATTGCCCCGAGGGCTGATTTCTCACTTTCTCATTCTCTGTCTCTCTGGCGAGTGCACATGCCTTATGTCAAAAACCTAAAAAACAAAACAAAAGCCTTAGCTCTCAAGTTAGGTGATGAATGGGTTAAGAATTTGGCATATGCCAAGTGTTTGTTCTACATAATTCTTCTGCCCCATTTGATGCTATACTATAGTATTTAATGTTGGGAAGAAATGTCATTAGGAGTGTGTTCAGCTGCAGTGAAACATTATCCAAGAACAAGTGGCTTTAAACAGAAGGTTATATTTCTTGGATAGCAAGAAATCCAGAGATGGGTGGATATGGCAGCTTTTCCATGTCAACAAGGGAGGGGGAATGGTAGAGGCTTTTTTTCAGGCTCATTTCTCTTTTGGGGAGAAGCTCTTCCCAGAACTCTTGGAGCAGATTTTCCCTTGATGATAGAAGTCTGACTGCGTGTCCTATTTCCAGAATCCCTTTCAGAGGGCCTGGGGTGAGTCACACTCACACACATTAACAGACAATTTTGGCCCATTTGATAACAAGACTCTTCCAACATCTGATCCCTGGCATAGTATCTTTGCATGAGTGAGTCATGCCAACAAACATTAACAGACCATTTTGACTCATTGATAACAAGACTCTTCCTACATTCTATCCTTGGAACAGCTTTTGTGAAGTATACAAACCCCCTTATCTCTGTTAAAGTTCATTATTTTCTGATCCTTTTCCTAAACACAGAAAACACACCTATAACATACAAGTCTCCATTTCCAGATGTCCTGTGTTTTTGGGCCAGGGCAATGGGAAAACTCTTTTCACTAAATTCCAAAACTTGTCTCTCACTCTCAAAACCAAATAAAAGGAATCCCTGTATCTGATCACTCCAAGATAGGTATATTTGCCTTTCTCTAGACTTGGTCGCTTATATTCATGTTTATAAATAAACTACATTAATTTCTATTTCTGCAGAGTTGCTTATTTCTATCAACACCCTTATGTCTCATTGGCTAGAAATGGATTCTGTGCCCCACTCTCTCAAACTTGCCACAGGCACAACAGGGTAGGATTCCTAGATTGCTTTAGGGACTGGACTGTGGCTCAGTGGTAAAACATGGCTCTCTGTGAGGCTGACCCACATGAGAAGGTTCCAGGACTGCATTAGGAGGTCTCCCTGAGTATGACAGGCACATGTGTGCCCATAATACATGGCTGACTGAGGCTGGGGTTGGATCCTGGTGTCAAGATCCTGTTGAAGGTGCTATCTCTCTGTGTCTCTGTCTCTTTCTGTATTTCTGTCTCTGTCACTCATGTAGTAAATAAATAAATAAAAACTTAAAAAAAATTAAAAATTGCATAGACCAGGGGTCAATAAACTATGATTTGCAGTCAAATCCAACCTTCTACCTGTTTTTGTATACCTGCTACCTGAGAATGGTTTCCCCACTTTTTTTTTTTGGAGAGATTTTCACTGTAGGGCGTGTGCGCTCGCCAGACAGACAGAGAGAGACATAGAGACAGAAAGTGAGAAATCCCCCCCCGGGGGGATGGTCATGCCTCAATCCCTTCTCCTCCATTCTCCTCTCGGGATCTTGGGCACGCACGCACACGCGCCCGGCGTGAGTTTTAAGCCACTGGGTCCGGGACACGAACCGCGGTCGACTACGTGGGAATCCAGCGACATAGCCATTACGCTAACTGCTGGTTCCCCCCCACTTTTAAATGGTTAAAAATGTTTCATAACACATGAAAAATATATGAGATTCAAATTTCAGTGCCCATAAATAAAGTGTTTTTAGAATCCAGACATTCACGTTTCTTACACACCTGTGACTGCTTTCCCTTGGCAACAGTAGAGTGGAGTAGTTGTGACAGAGACTACGGGCCACAAAATCTAAAATATTGGGTCATTGGATAATTCATGATATGTTTTTCTATGTTTTTGTATGCATAACTGCATTGTTGCTTTTCTAATGACCCAATATGTACTGTTAGGGTCTTTGAGAAAAATGTGTTGACCTTGAGCTTAAGTGTACTTTGGTTCATAACTTGGGACTAGATACATTACTATCTATACAAAATTGGAGTTTCATTTAGAAGGAAGAGAGGGAATGTCTATGGAATAACGTGCTAGCAGATTCATTCTACCATAGTGAATAAGAAATATTTAAGACACTAAACATACATATTGTTAGAAATGTATTTTTCCTGTGAAGTCCATTCGTTTACAGAATCTTTAAATGTTCTGTTTTACTTTGTGTTCTATAACTTTTAAAAATCCTGGTGTATTTGACATTTCCAGCTTTGGCTTTCTCGCTATTTTTGTTAATTAGCAACTACTCTAAATATTTTTTTTAATTGGAAGAGAGTACATGGACTCATGACGAGGTTAGGGTAGGGAGAATGTCCCACAGGGCATGATCATGGCTCAATCCTTTTTTCTCCATTTCTCCACCCCATCAGGATTCTGGGCACACATGCACACTCACTTGGCATGTTCTTCAATCCATCAGGGCTGGGATTTGCACTGTAGTCAGCCATGCAGGATCAGCTCCCAACGTATAGTGCTAAACCACTGTGCTGTGAGGCCACCCTAACAGCTACACTTTATTAAGCACATGTCCTTTCAGAATTAAACTGTATGTTTCATGGTAAGAATTCTTGTTCAAAACGAAGTTTAAACTTACAGATTCTTTTTATGCCCACACTACCCCATCTGAAAATATAAGATATGTCACTTTGGCATTGATATGCCACCTACTGAAATACATTTGATTCCCACAAATCAAAACCATTGTGAAACTATTTGTGGTGCAGTGATATAAAAATATTATCTCTAAGGTTCTAAGGTCTCCTAGCCAGACGTTTTATTTATGCTCCAGTCTATTTAAATAATGCACCAAAATTCATAGAGAATGTTGACAAATTCTCTTTGCAAAGGTCCAGTGAATTGTGGAGGATTCTGAGGCTTATCCATAGTCTATATTTAATGAGTAGGAGGGAGAATTGAAGTACTTAGATACTAAAGATGGTTTGGAAAAATAAATGTTGAGGCTTCTGAGGGGCGTAGTGCTATTGAGACATGGGCTATTTTGATATAGACTTCTCATTCTGCAAGAGGTAAGTTTAATCTTATAGGTGTGTAAAAGTAATCACTAGAATAAAAATATTTTCTAGTTCTGTATTTTCACTAGGTTAATGGACTCAACTCCCAGCTCATTGTTTCTCTCTCCTCTGTGCTCGGTTGTTCACATAAAAATTGAGTCCATTGATGTGAGGAGAAATAAAACTGCTTTTCAGTTTTCCAAACTATCAAATGATGATCTAAGAGTATATTTAAAATAAACATTTACTGATTATCTGCTAAGTGTTAGACATTGCCTTTGGGGCTGGGCATGCAACAGTGATTAGGACAGACACAGCTTTCCTGGAGCTTTCAGCCTAGAGAATGATCCAGAAAGGAACTTACCAGTCAGCGTGAGGGAGGGGAGCAGAGGAGGTCCTGGAACAGGTGGGGGGAGTAGGGTGGCCTCTGGGCAATGACTGCCATCAAGGGAGGAGATTTAGACACTCTAGTATCTGACAGGCTGCTTCTGTCCCCTCTATGTGGAGGACCGATAGACTGACTTATTGATCCATGCGCAGATTGCATGGAAACAGAAGTGATGACAGCATGTGTGAGCATGACTATATCTGGGAGAGAGACGTCAGTGATCAGTTTTTAATGATATATTTTGTAGAATGTGAATTTCATATCCCATCTTTTCACCCAAATCAATGATATCTTATATGTTGGACTGTATTTACAGGCATTGACTTTTCTTTTCTTTTTATTTCTTTTTCTTTTTCTTTTTCCCTATATGACCAGTGTTAGAGAGAGACAGAGAAAGAGAGAGTGAGACATCAGCCCCCCAGGGGAGTGGGCCATGCTGCAACCCTTTCTCCATTCTCGTCTAGGGATTTTGGCCACCCACGCAGGAATCTAGTGTGGTTTTCACGTGGCCAGGTGGGAGTCCCGCACCATGGCCACTACACCACCTGCTGGCCATGCCCTTTCTACAGACATTTCTTTGTCATCTCTGAGAAGCAGCACTCGTTTTCACCCAAATCAATGATATCTTATATGTTGGACTGTATTTACAGGCATTGACTTTTCTTTTCTTTTTATTTCTTTTTCTTTTTCTTTTTCCCTATATGACCAGTGTTAGAGAGAGACAGAGAAAGAGAGAGTGAGACATCAGCCCCCAGGGGAGTGGGCCATGCTGCAACCCTTTCTCCATTCTCGTCTAGGGATTTTGGCCACTCACGCAGGCATCTAGTGTGGTTTTCACGTGGCCAGGTGGGAGTCCCGCACCATGGCCACTACACCACCTGCTGGCCATGCCCTTTCTACAGACATTTCTTTGTCATCTCTGAGAAGCAGCACTCGTTTATTTATTTTATTTTTAAAGTTTGTTTATTTATTTTTCCTGTGAGTGACAGAGAGAGAGGGAGAGAGAACCCCATAATGGGGTGTGGTCACACCACAATGTCTTCTTCTCCATTTCTCCCACCTGTCGGGGTTTTTGGGTAGGCATGCATACATACTTGATATATTTTTCAAGTACCTGGGGCTGGGATTTGAAACGTGATTGACCGGGTATGGTCTGGTTCACTAAGCACAGCACTTAACCACTATGCTGCAGGGCTGGCCTCCCAATAAGGACTCAGTGCCATGATCTAGCCTCAGCTTCAGCCAGCCCTGAACATGTGCATGCCCCGCATGTCTGGGGAGACTCCAGATACAAACCTGGAACCTTCTCACCAGGCCAGCTTTGCAGAGCATTGAATTTCCACTCTACCACCATCTGCCCTCCAATTTAACAAAGGAGAACCAATCCACTGTTCATTACGTAGACACAGGTTCCAGGGCCCCCTTTTGCCTTCAAGTCTGTGAGTTCAGAGCTGATCAGGACTTCCTTCAGATGTACTTACTCCTGCTTTCTGGTCAATAAGACTCTGCTTAGAGAGGGTTGCTGGCTACTGAGTGAAGGGAAACCTGGATGCCTTCTGCCCAAGGCTTCATGCTTGATTTTTCTAATCTTTTTGAATGCTTAGGATGCTGCAGTTCAGTGGAGGAACCTCTTCCTGCACTCGAACCCCTAGTGATGTTACTCTGGCCACAGTGGAATGCAGGGCATCGGTGCTCTTCCCTGGGAAGGGACACTGGGTGTTCTGAGGGGTCCCTTAGGACACTGGCCTCACAGTCTGCCTATGACACTAGATACATCACAACCGCCATTTGCTTGAAGGGGGCACAGAATAATGGTGTTAACTGGTCTGGAGATCCAGGGATACTGGGTTTTCTCTCCAAATGAGGAAAATTAACACTTTTTTGGGTGCTTTTGATGTCAGGCCTTGAGGTGAGTCCAAAGAAACTTGGAGAGACTTAATCTCTCCTTCAACTTTGTTCCTTTTGTTTCAGCTCTAGGCTGGATGCCTTCAGCTCTGTTCCCATAAATGCTCAGACTCCTTGAAGTTTTGGGTTTCACTCAATGACTTCTTTGTGTCATTTAATTCTCCAAACTGAAAACTCAAATGCTTAAAAAAAAACTCAAGAGTGTTGACACCTGAGATATGGAGGCAATATTTTTTGTTAAGTGCTGTTTTAACTTATGATTCTTTGAATCATAAACAGCATCAATAAAGCAAGCTTGCTCCAGATATTAAAGTTTGCTAAAAGAAGTACTGCAGGGATATAGCTCTGCTCATTGCTGAGTAAATAAATAAATAAATAAATAAATAAATAAAATCATTTTAGACACCTTTAAAGTTTCTTTAAACCTGTTTAAGTCAGTAAAGGACTGGAACTGTTAATAATTGAATCGAGCATTTCCGTATACCCCAGAATCACACAGTGTGCTGGATTAAAGAATGATATAAAGTCTTTGACACTCTTCATTGAGAAGTGGAGAGTGAGTCTCCTCCCTCTGAATCTGGCCTGGCCTTTGTCACTATTTGGTAATCAGGAGAATATGATGGGAAGGAGACCAGGTTTT
>NW_006159894.1:2603630-2664467 GCF_000334495.1 Tupaia belangeri chinensis
TTTTTGCTATAGGGCGTGTGCGCTCGCCAGACAGAGAGAGAGACAGAAAGCGAGAAATCACCCCCCAGGGGGGATGGTCACGCCGCAATCCCTTCTCCTCCATTCTCCTCTCGGGATCTTGGGCACGCACGCACACGCGCCCGGCGTGAGTTTTTAAGCCACAGGGTCTGGGACGCGAACCGCAGTCGACTACGTGGGAGTCCAGCGACATAGCCATTATGCTAACTGCTGGTTCCCACCAGGTGGTTTTTATCATAAAAGGCTGGGTCGCTTTTGCCTTGTTGGCTGACCATCCTGTCACCATGCTGGAGTGGCTACCTGCATGTACTCCATTTGACAATCCTTGCTAAGCCCAGCCTTTCAGTCAGCCCTGCAAGATACCAGGCATGTGTGTGAAGCTGCCTTGGAACCTCCTAAGATCAACCCATCTGTTAGCTGAACACCACTGAGTAACCTTTATCAATACCATGTGAAACAGTAGGACCACCCAGGCAAGCCTTCATCAAATTACTGGCTCAAAAAAATCATGAGATATACTGAAACAAATACGTTTGACTGCTATATATGGGTTATTTTGTTACACAGCAATTGGTGACTGGGACACATAGCTTGTGTCTCCTCCTAAGCTGGTGAAATATAGGTGGATGAATAGGAAGGGCCAAGGTAGGAGGTATGGATTAACTTAAATTGGTTCTGGTCTTAGAGGTACAGAGGCAGGGAGGCTCCAAGTTCTGTTTGGTTCCTGCATTTTTTGCCTTTTGAGTCACTTTAGAGAAAGGAATACTCTGTCATTCAAGAATGTAAACCACCAGGGTATATAAAAACAGGCTGCATTATTAAGCAAGCTTTCCAGAACAAGATGTTCCTTTGTTGTAGTAATTCCTTGTGAGAATTTTACAAGGAAATAAGCTTTTCATCTCCATGTAAAGCTTCAGTTGGTATCAGGCCATATTATTAAATAAGGATTAAAAATAGCCCTGGAGTTTTTTATAATTCATATATGGGAAAAAAATGGCAAGTGCCATTTTGCTTGTTCATGTACTTCTTATGACTTGATTCCACCTGCTGTGATGATAAATGCTAACATCACTAAGCCTTTTTGCCAGAATTTAAAGCTAAAAGCAGGGTGGCTCAGTAATTAAGCTATATGGGTCAACCACTTAAGCCATCTAATAATAAATTAATTATTACAACAGTTGAAAGAATAAATACTACATATACTTGGGAATATGTTTAAGATTAGTAGGCTCTTTGAAAAGTTCTGATATATGTTTCAAAGTTTTAAGATCTAAAATGTGTTTCTTAGGATTTAGATGTAAGGATGAATCCAGTTAGTATTTTTTAAGTTTATTTCTTTATTCTATGAGTGAGAGAGACATGGAGAGAGATACACACAGAGAGAGAGACAGTGAGAGAAAGCACCCCCACCAGGTCTCATTGCCATGATCTACTCCCAGACTCAGCCAGCCTCAGATCATGGGCATGCATATGTTCAGCATGTTCAGGGAGATCTCTGGACATCAACTGTGAGTCTTCCCATGTAGGTCAGCCTCTCAGACCACTACATTTTACCACTGCAACTTATTTTTATGTTCTGAGGATATGAAGAATGAGAAACATGTTTTAAGGTAGGACATAGTCCCCTGTATGACCTGGCTTTGGCAATCTGATAGCACATTTTAGCAGAGGTGTGCAGACAATGTGTGTAGCCCTCCACCTCACTGGGATGGATGGCCTACAGCACTGTTGGTGTATAGACAAAGTTGATCTAGAAAGTAGTATCCATGTGTAGACTTGTATGACAAAAATACTCAATTTTCTTTTCCTGCACTTGAGATATGAAAAGTATAATGTGTGATATTTGTGTATGTAAATTCACTAGTACGATCACAATAAACAACAGCAATGAAGATATGAAGGTGAGAGACACGGCCACATTTCCTTTCATTTATCATGAGTGTGGGGAGAGGACCCATCCATCTCATTCCTGTCCTGCATGGAGCCTTATTTCTGCTGCTGAGCTTTGTTGGTTGTTGCTGTTCTTGATGGCTTTTGTTGTTGTTGTTGTTGTTGTTGCTCTTTAGAGGGGAGAGGAAGAAAGGCAAGGGACGAGACAGTAGACCAAATGGGTGACTTACAGTCCATTTAGAGACCCCCTGCTTTGTAATGAGGCTACAGAAGCCAAGAAACCTTCCAGGTGGTGCACGCACACCCCATACACTTCTCTGTTCTCCCTGCTCTTCCTGACCCTTCAGACTTGGAAGGCGGTCTGCTTCCTGCCCCTCTGGATAGCTCTACTCAACATGTAACTCAAAAATGATGATTGAAGTAGCAAGAAAACCTAGCTTGCTGGCATAAACTGAAAAGAAAAGGGAGAAGGTGACTTGGAGGGGAGTAAAGGCCTGGCAGAGGTTGCAGGAGAAAGATAATCAGACCTCACGGTGGGTCTCATGACTGTGATGCAATGAGACTGATCTCCCTTGGTCTCTGATGGAGACTCTGAAGTAGGAATTCCAGAACTCAAGCTGGGGTATCGAATTCTGAGGCTGCAATGCCAGAATCTCCCCCAAAGAGGCCTTCCCTTATTTCATGACCTCTGGGAAGGTGTCTTTACCCTGTAGGGATTGTGAAATCAGTTAAGAACTCAGTACGGACTGGTACTGTGTCACATTTCTATTGGTTTTAGCTCAAGTGATCTCTGTCACCCTCTTACGTGGTTTACAAATATTTCAGAACGCTTTCTGTTCTGTGGGATACTCTTCCTCTAATTTTGTGGCTGATGGGATATTTCTGAAGGTTTTTCTGTTTGTTTGTTTGTTTTTGGTTTTTCCTCTTGGCAAAGAAAACAATCCTCTGTTGTATTCTTGTTTCAGTGGGAAAATCAGTCAATATATAAATTCAGCTCACATTGTCTTCCCCAGGAATGTAGGCCACTTGTTAAGAATGTTTTTCATATGTTGGTTATCAGTGGGTGACATTTCAGTAGTGGATAAATTTTTTATTTTTTAATCTTAAAACTCTTATCGGCAGTCCAGATTTTTAGGGCTATAAGCCTAATTTCATGAATTAGGTGAGTTTGCTTTTCAAGGCTTGTAGAATATTATTGAAGTTCTTGCTGCCTGTACCAATAGCATGAATAAAAAGGGAAAATTAAAAAGAATTCCTGAAATTATTCAACTTATTAACAAAGAATAATTTGTGAAATGAGTTTATGGCTCTGGGTTTCTCCAGCATACTCCACACTCCACTGCATGTGTGTATTTGTGTTGGGGGGTGTTAGAATGTTCACAGCAGTATAGGTGCCCTAAATTAGGTCAGGAGTAAAGTGTGTGAAATTCAGAAACTGACGCTCATTTGGATGAACCCTCTCCCCTTGCCCCACTGTCACCGTTCCCTTGACCTTAAAGGCATGATGACATGTCAGAGACATTGGTTGTTTCTGCTACTTGCATTAAAGTGCTGACACACCATGTGACTGACTGGTTGTGCCATGACTTCATTGATTCAGCAAGCGTTATTAAGCACTCCAAATTTCATAGAAGAAGATCTTTTATTATTATTTTTTATACAATTTCATGTCTCAGAATGAGGTTTTTGTGTTTCTTGGTTTTGGGTACTCAGTGTTTGGTGCCGTTTTCACTCTTGTGCCTCATATTCTTGAGAAGACATTTCCTTCATCAAACAAACTCATGGATGAAATAGTACAAAACCAAGCCGACCCACTCACCCTTCTATGGTGGCCGTCAGAGGGTCTCTATGACCAGGTGCAGTTAGTAGGTATTTGGACAGAGATGGGGTCAATGGAACCAAGGCACGACTGGTTTAAATGATGCTTGAGACTGGATGGGCCAATGTAGGGTCAAAAATACCTATGACATAGTAAGCTCCCTCCTGGTCTTTAAATCTCTTGATCTCTCTCTCTCTCGTTAAAATGTTATTTTATTCCTATGGACATTTTTTTTTTTTGGAGAGGTTTTTGCTATAGGGCTCGTGCGCTCACCAGACAGACAGAGAGAGACAGAGAGATAGAAAGCTAGAAATCACTCCCCAGGGGGGATGGCCATGCCGCAGTCCCTTCTCCTCCATTTTCCTCTCGGGATCTTGGGCACACACGCACACGTGCCTGGCGTGAGTTTTAAGCCACCGGGCCCGGGACTCGAACCGCGGTTGACTACGTGGGAGTCCAGCGACATAGCCATTACGCTAACTGCTGGTCCCTGGACATCTTATTTTTGAGACAAGTTAGAGCTCTCATAGAGACATAGAAATAGATCATTTGCTATTTACCCCAATGGTATCTTTCTTTCTAATAACTCAGGGCACACTTTTATGAAGTTGCCTTCTGTGTAGGGTGGAGTGAGAGTGAGGTGAGTTCAGAAGGAGAGCTAAGAGCTGCTTGGCTTCTTCCTTTGCTGAGGAAGAGTCCGTCCGCACTGTCACCTCTGAAGTCTTTTCTCCTAGTTTCTTCCATGTGGACTTTGGTTTCAGACGCAGGGAGAACGTAGAATGGAAAGAGGCGTGTGGGTTTGGGGGCTGTCCCTTTGGTTTCACAAACTCCACATTGTCTTTTTAGTTTTAGGTTTGAACTGACTTTTGTGCTTTTGAAGATTTCAGCCAAGTTTTCTTATTTTATATATAATATGATTTAATGCATTCCTGGTTGATTCTTTGTTTCCTTTCAGCAATGCAAAATGACAAGCTGGTTTGAGTCCCAAACTTGTGAAACCTGAAATTTTGGTTTGGCAACACAGGCTTACCTTCAAATCCCTACAGCCAGAAGAAAAGGGAATGTCAGGGAAAATTAGCAGCTTGATAATGGCTTAGGTTTACTAAATCAAGAAGGTAGAGGGAAGGTCAGCTAGGTAGTGGTTAAGTGGCGGAATCCCACGTGGCCAACTGCATAGTTTGAGTCTGGACTCTCTGGTTTGAAAAAACATGTCAGTTGCATGTGCGTGTGTGCCCAAAATTCTTGAGAGGAGAAATGGAGAAGGGATTGAAGTGTGGACATCCTCCCTGGGGGGTGTTTTCTCACTTTCTGTTTATCTCTGTGTCTCTCTGGAGAGCACACATGCCCTATGGCAAATTTTCTAAAAAGATATAGGACAAAGTTTATAAATTTTTTATTACAATAAATACTATCCCACTACACCACTGATCTGGCATGTGGCCCTAGGGTGCGTAGTACAGTCACCTCTCTCTTTTCCAAGCAGTTTTGTTTGTTCCTCATCCTTGTTGAAGTTATTCCATTAAACAAGACAAATTCTGCAGGAGAAATTGATGACAAGTGACTAGAAATGGTTCTTTTTCTATTTGTCCTGTGAAATGAGGCAAAATTTTCCAATAAGCAAGTGATCCATAAGATGAATTAGAAACATCAGTTTAGGAAACAAAGTCTACATATTGTCCTAGGTTACTATATTTTAGTATTCTGGGCACTTAACTTTAGATTTCAAATACTTTTCATAGCTATGGCAGTCAGCTGTAGTAATTACCATAGCTTCTCAAGACTGCCTGAAACCTTTTGGAAAGAGATCAGACAAGAATTTCTTTACAAAATATAATCTATTAATACAAAACAAGAGTGTTCATCTAGCTTTTGGCATCTCATCAAACACCTTTCTATAGGTGTTACCTATAGAAAAGTCACAAAAATGGACCTTCATTTTATGGACAGACAGTATCTACTTGTGGGAAGTTTAGAGGTCATGGGGGCTGGACCTTCTTCTAGCCTGGTCCTAGGGAAGACCACCACTTACCTTAACAGAATGGCCTTTTTCTTTCATGGAAGGCTGATGAGGGCAGTTTTAGGCAGGTGGGTTCTTCCGTATCTTGCAAATAATACACACAGGTGATCATCCACGTTCCACCTGAAAATTAACCACAAAGCCTCTGATTTCTGCCATCTTTATTTTTATGTATTTTTTTAAGGTTTTTGTCATAGGGTGTATGTGCTCGTCAGAGAGAGAGACAGAGAAAAAGAGAGAGAGTGAGAAATGACTACCCAGTGGAATAGTCTCACGACAGTCCTTTCTCCATTCTCCTCTTAGGATTTTGGGAATCCACACACATGAACCCAATGTGCTTCTCAATCTGCTGTGTCTAGGACTTGAACCATAGTTAGCCATGCAGGAATCCAGCACCTTAACCATTATGACACCTGCTGGCCCCATCCACATTGACTCTAACCTGTATCTCATAATAATTCTCTTAAAAACCCTTAAGCGATTTCCAACTTACTAACATTAGTCTGGACAAAAAGTGCTATAGAATCCCCAGCTCCTGGCCTCAGATGTTCATGTATTGGTCACTTAACCCATGCTGAGTGTGTTTGGGGTGCTGGGCTTTTCGTTTTGTTAATAAATAGCCTCAGGCTTTGGCCTCCTTAAAAGTTAGAAATAAGCCCAGTCACAGTGGTGCACAGGGAGCTCCACCACATGTGAGTCTAGAAACCAATGGGAGGCCAGGGTCAATTCCTGGACCAACCTCAACAGGCCAGGTTGTATAGATGAGCCTGGGGAAGGAGGATTGTGTCACAGCAGGACTGTCGAAAAAATGCTTATCTGTTTCTCTGTCTCTCTCTCCCTCTCAGCCCTCATAAAGAGTTAAAAAAATACTTATAAACATTATAATGAAAAAGGAAGAGAAAGCAGGTGTTTTTTCTCAGGAAGCTTTGCAAAAGAGAATTCTGGGAAAAATTGAGAAAGCTGAGTGATCGTTGGAATTTCCTTCCTATAGTCTGCTCTGCCTAGTATATAGGGTGACTCTACTCCCCACCCCTGGGCTTGCTCCTCACCCTTGCCCCTAGTTCATCAATGAGAGTTGAGAGATAATGCACAAATCTTCAGTTGTTATTTTCCTAACATGAGCAAGGTATGCATAATCCAGCTGCTGATCTTGAATCCAGAGGTGTTTTAAAGGCACACTGGTCAGGTCTCACTTGTCTTTGGGACTGGGACTGGGTGTTTGAAGTGCCCTGAAAAGAAAGTCTTTGTTCTCTGTAGGCATTTTTTAAAAAAGAATTTTTTCCTTTATCTTATTTATCATTATTTATATTTTCAATTTGACCAGAGTGAGACACACACACACACACACACACACACACACATGCAGAGAGAGAGAGAGAGGTGGGGGGGGGCGAGAAAGCAAGCTGCTGCCAGGTACAGGACTCAAACTGTGGTCAGCCATGTGGAAGTCCAGCACCCCTAACCACCACACAACTTGCCAGCCCCTTCTAAGGCAATTTTTACGTGGGCTCTAGGAGAACTATCATGGAGGGATAGGGAGACCAGCTCATCCTACTGTCCAAGAATTTCTTGGTTTTAAAGCTGAGAATATGATATGGCAGGAAGTTCCTGAGTCTTGGGTAAATCTAGGTGCTTAGCCCCTTTAGGAGCCCCAGACAAAGTAACTTGTGACATTTTCCACTAGAATCTAATGAGGGGTAGATGCAGTAAAAGAAATGGCAAAAAATCTGAAAGCGCATCTCAGGACCACTAGGGGGCACCAACGACCTCTTGAAGTTTCCACAGCTTGGCAGTTGAGCCAGGCTCTACAAACCTTACTGAAGAACGAAGATGCAAAAAGGCCCAATGTCATGGGTAGACCCTCATCCTCTTGAGGTGGTTTTGGAACTGTGCTCTGTTAGACTTTTGGCCAGATTTGGCCTCAAATCTGTCTTGACAAATTAAAAATTGGAGCATGGGCTGGCCTGGTGGCCTAGTGTTTAAGGGAGCCAGATCCCCCCTGGCCAACTGGGGTTCAAGTCCTCAGCTTCAGTCACTTGAGTAACACTCCAGGTGCACGTGTATGCATATCTCAAGTTTCAACAGGATGGAGAAATGGAGAAGGGATTGGAGAGTGACCACACTTTATTTCTCCCTCTATCTCTGTCTCTCCATCTCTGGTGAATGCATGTGTCCTCAGGCAATTTTAAAAATAGGAGAAAAATAGTTATCCAAGTCTCACTGGAAAAGTCTCTATTTGGGGCTTGTCCATCAGAGGCTGTGGGCCTGAAGGTGACCTGGAAGAATGAGTGGTCCTCTCCATAATTCAGATTCATTACTGTGGTCCAAAAGTAAGGATTGTGGTCTTGGCTCAGATGTTAGTGGGTTCAACACAGGAATCTTACTTACTCTCCTAGTGCTGTGGCCATCACACAACTCTCTGGTAAAGAGTGGAGTGGCTCTATGCCGAAGGTGTCTGGAAATAGGCTTAGTACTACCTGCTTCAGGGTTTGTCTCTCGGTGTGACTAATTATAATATATAGTAGTTGACTTGCTGAACTGTCTAAGAGCATATCTGAGTGACTCATATGGGAATCTAGCAGTTATTTGTTTTCTGTTGCCGCTGTAACAAATGACCATTAGTGGTGGTCAGTTAAAGAATTCAGATTTATTATCTTACAGCTCTCTTCATCAGAGGGCCTCACTGGACTGACATTAAGGCATTGGCGGGGGTGCATTTCTTTCTGGAGGCTCTAGGAGAGAATCCATGTCTTTGCTTTTTCTAGCTCTCGAGGGCACGTGCCTGCCTCAGCTATGGCCCACTTCATCTTTATTCCATCGACAACTTTTCATGTCTCTGACCATTCTTCATTGTTCAGATCTTTCCTGACTGCTGCTTGGAGGGGTTCTCACTTTTACAGATTCCTGTGATTACATCGGCCTCCCTGATAATCCAGGATGATCTCCCCATCTCAGAAATCCATAACCTTGATGTAATTCGTACAGCCCTTTTTGCCATGGAAGGGAACATATTCACAGGTACATAGCTTTGTAAGACTCCCCAGTTTCTGCAGGCGATCCCAGCTCTGCCTGGTTGGCCAAGCCATTTGCAGGGTGGGGAGCAGTCTTGTTAATCAGGCAGAAGGATTATTTGCACTCCAGGGTGGAGATGGGACGGCAACCCCAGTTTCATTGTACCTTGAATTCTAGCAAAAGTTTCCTAGAGAAGGAATAGAAGGAACAGAATATGTAGCACATGGTTAGAGACACCCTCTCCCAGCCTACCTGGCCACCAAAGTTGTCCAGTTGTCAAATTTCTTCTCCCCACTGTCCCCTGGCACACAGAGCATGCATTTTTGATAGTCCTAACCCACTTACATTTTCTGCCTTATGAACTTTTTATCTTTCACACTTTCCATCTGCTTTTGATATATGTTCTCTTACAATTATAGAATTCTGCAAGCCATTTCCATTACTGAATAGAAATGGGGTAAAATAAGCAATAAAATGAACAAGTTGACTGCGTCTACTCTGAGGATGAATCTTCCTGGAGCTGGAGCCCCTTCTGTTTGTCCAGAGTGGGATTAAGAGGATGGATTCTTTTTTTTTTTAAGTGATTTTTTAAAATAAGAATTATTTATTTAATTCCATTTGTTATTATTCTTTCTTAATTTGATGAGAGAGAGAGAGAGAAAGAGAGAGAGAGAAAGGGAAGAGAGAGAGTGAGAGAAAGGGAAAACAGGAAAGCAAACCACCCGGTCTAGGACTCGAACCACAATCGGCCATGTGAGAACCCAGTGCCTTTAACCATCATGCCCCCTGCCAGCCCCAAGAGGATGGGTTCTATCTGACTACCTTGGTTTAAATCTTTCTGTGTGGGGGCCAGCAGGTGGTATAGCAGTTACATCACTGGAGTCCTACTTGGCCAACCATGGTTCAAGTTGTGGACCTGGTGGTTTGAAACTCACGCTAGGTGCGTGTGCGTGCATGCCCAAGATTGCAGCAGGAGAATGGAGAAGGGATTGTGGTGTGGCCATCCCCCCCTGGGAGTGATTTCTCACTTTTCCTCTCACCATCTCTGCCCTCCCCCCACCATGACTACATGTGCCCTAAGGTAAAAACCTCTGGAAAAAAAAAATCCTGCTGTGTGACCTTGGGAAAGTTTCTCTGCCTTTCTGTGCTTCCGTGTTCTCACCTGTTAATGGAGTCAGTAGTAGTATCTGCATCCAATAGGGCTGTTGTTTAGATGAGTTGAGCTAAGATAAGCAAAGTATTTAGAAGACCAAGTAGTACAGAGTGAATGCCCTGATGTGTTAGTTGCTATCTTACCATTATCATTATCATCATTATCATTATTAGTATTTTGCAACATAGCCATTTTGTTCATAATCACACCTGTAAAAGACAGAGCTAGAATCTGTGATCTTCTTAAGGCCTCGGGTGCATTATTTTGAGAAGATGCATCTAATTGCGTATCTTCTTTTTAGAATGAGAGGTGGGAGCTAAACTCCCAGGTAGCAAATTGATACTGATCTGTGGATCCCTAAGGTTGGAGGAGGAGGCCCCATTCAGGTGCAGCAGGGCACCCATTACCTGGCTTTAGAGAATGCCCCGGTTGTTTCCTCTTTGATTTGGACGGAAGTTCACATTTTTCTTTTTAATCCAAGGAGTGATATGGAGGCTCAAAGAGAAGTTGTGGCCTTGTTTAGAGCAATTTGGAGATTTATAAACGAGGAGTTGGCTAGCCTGTGGCCTGGTGGTTAAAGCAATTGAACGCCACATGGCCGAATATGCAGTTTGAGCCCCAGAACTGATGGTTTGAAAAACATGCTGGGCACATATGTGTGCATGCCCAAAATCCCAAAAGGAGGGAGCACTGGAGGAGAAGGGATTGCAGCATGGTCCATGCCCTACACTGTGTGCGTGCGTGTGTGTGTGTGTGTGTGTGTGTGTGTGTGTGTGGATGGGTGTGTGTGTGTGCAGGCGCATATGCGCTTTCTCTCTTTCTCCAACAAGCACAAATGCCCTCTGGAAAAATGAAAACAAAATGAAAAATGAGGAGGTCCTGTTTCTCGCCCATTGTGGAGTGTGCCGCATCCCAAGAAGGGCATTTCTGGGGTTGGTTTGTCACCTAGTCAATTTGAACTGCTCTGTGGTTGGGCTGAGCAGCAGCTCTTCACAAAGGAGGCCTGACAGTCAGGAGGGGAAAGACTGTCCCTGGAGTAGCTGTCTTTGCAGAGACCCAGGAACTTGGCCAGGCTGTAGACCTCAGCCCTTGTTTATCTGTTCTCTCTCCCAGGAAGCTGATGTTTCTTTATTTTGAGCCTGACCCTGTCAGCATTCAAGGTATCAGCTATCTGATCTGATTGAGCTCTCTGTGCTGATGTTCTACTCAGGGGTGAGCAAGGCTTTAGATTGCTGTGTGTGTGTGTGTGGATGGGTGTGTGTGTGTGGGCAGGCGCATATGCGCTTTCTCTCTTTCTCCAACAAGCACAAATGCCCTCTGGAAAAATGAAAACAAAATGAAAAATGAGGAGGTCCTGTTTCTCGCCCATTGTGGAGTGTGCCGCATCCCAAGAAGGGCATTTCTGGGGTTGGTTTGTCACCTAGTCAATTTGAACTGCTCTGTGGTTGGGCTGAGCAGCAGCTCTTCACAAAGGAGGCCTGACAGTCAGGAGGGGAAAGACTGTCCCTGGAGTAGCTGTCTTTGCAGAGACCCAGGAACTTGGCCAGGCTGTAGACCTCAGCCCTTGTTTATCTGTTCTCTCTCCCAGGAAGCTGATGTTTCTTTATTTTGAGCCTGACCCCGTCAGCATTCAAGGTATCAGCTATCTGATCTGATTGAGCTCTCTGTGCTGATGTTCTACTCAGGGGTGAGCAAGGCTTTAGATTGCCTATGAGGAGTTTAAAGATGGTCTCTGCCCTCTAAAAATAAGTCTTTTATCTGGGCAATCAGGTGACCAGTCATCCTAGCTTCCCTGGGACTTAGGTGGTGGATATAAGATTTTTAGTTTTAAAATCAAGACAGTCCTGGGTAAACCAGAGTGAGATGGTTGTCATTTTGGGTGAATGAGGAAGGGAGCAAGCTGGGGATATTTGGGCATAGTTAAGACTGGGAGCACTGCTGGGCTTGCTGATGCACTCCTCGGGGAACATGCATGACTTCGCTGTCTTTAAAGACCTCTGTATGATGAAGAATTTCATAGAACTTTTGAGGACGATGGTGTTTGCTCCACCATGTGAGCTTTTGTGGAGTGCCTTCCATGGGCCTGGCTCTGGGCTGTAGGTGCCACCAAGGAGTGGGTGACAGATGCTGCAGGGAGCCACATAGCACCTGTTCTCTGCAGAAGACTGACTCAGTCCCACCCCAAGGCATGTCACCTTGGTAAATGATTGGTGCTAAATGAAGTAGAGCTGATGATATTGTTAAGCAAATTCAGAAAAGAGAGAAAGAGAAGCCGATCAGAGAGCCATAGAAAAGGGCCTGGCAGGGTGTGGGGGGCCTGTGAAGAACTTCCCAGCCAGGTAGCAGCACACAAGGGAGGTATTTGGGGAAGGTGGCGTGGGATTGTTAGAGACAGCAGTTGACCTGAGAGAGGGCGGCATTTGAGGAGAGTGACTGACTTGACTGGCAAATAGTGGAAAGGGAAGGGTGGGGAAGGGAGGGAAGAGAAATAAAAAATAAGATGAAGAAAGGAAGGAAAAAAGGAAATAGTGAAAAAAGAGAAGAAAAGGAGAAAAGGGAGGAGGAAAGGAAAGAAAAAATGGGAAGATGAAGGAAAGAAAGTAGGAGAAATGCAGGAAAAAGGAAGTGTGCAACAGATTATCGAATGTTTCTGTGTCAGGCGCTCTTCTGTGTGTTTTATGTTAACACCTCATTCAGTTCTTGCCCAACACTAAGGACTGTTACTGTATCATTATATTGTGAGGAAAGAGAGGCCCTAGAAGGTTTAGTGACTTACACCTGGTCATGTTGCCTGGGAGTAATGGGTTTGCACTTGACTGGCATTCCAGCAGAATGACCTACAGAAAATGGCATCTCATGGGAGTTCATCTTGTCTAGGGACAGGGAAGGTCAGAGGGACTAGAGATCCCAGGCAGAGAGACCCTCGGGGCCTCCTGCAGGAATCTGGATGTGAGACTCTGAAACTGAGCAAGAGCAGTTTCAGAGGCAGAAGTGCTGTACTGGTGAGTGCCCCGGGGTTCAGGGGAAAGGCAGGAAAGTCTGGATTCCACCCTGAGCTCCAGAAAAGAAGCTGGGACCATCGAATGGATCCGGTTTGGGAGAATAAGAGAATCTTTATTCTTGTAGTCCTATTTGTGCCTGGGCAGGTTCTAGGGTTTTCTGAACCTGCCTCTTCATCTGTAAAATGGGAGTAATAACAAGATATATCTTGTACAATTTTGAGAGGATTAAGTTCGATTGTAAATTATGTAGAACCATGCTTAAAATCAGAGTAGGTAGTCACTGAGTGTTAGCTATTATCATTTGTTTTAAACTACCAGAGGGCACATATGCTTGCCAGAGGAAGAGAAAAGAAGAGAGAAAGAGAAAGAGAGAAAGGGAAAGCACCCCCAATGGAGCATCATCATGCCACAATCATTTTCCTTCTGTTTCTCCATCCTGTTGGGATTTGTGGCATGCACACACATTTGGCCTGCTTTCCAAGCTGTTGGAGCCAGGATTCAAACTGTAGCTGGCCATGTGGGATCCAGCTCCCTTACCCACTAGGCAATGGGGTTGGCCCTATTATCAGTTATTATTTTTTTTATCATCTTAGAAATTGACAGTGTTTGAAGGACACTCCCTTCAAAAACATTCTCATTTGACTAAAAAAGGGCAGGCTACTTTGCCTCTTCCCATTTTGTTGTAATAACTTTGCTTCATGTGGATCTGCAATTCGGTCATGCTGAACTCAAAGGCGTCTCTACCCCTTCCCTGTAATCCCTTCTCTCTCAGCAGTGGTGGACAAAAGACGGCAAAATAGGCACTTTTGAAAAGGTCATCACACCATAATTCACTCCAGCCTTACCTGGCCTGGATCACTGACATGCACATGCTTTATTCAGCATGCTCTGGGAAGCCCTGGGTTTTTGTCCCATGTGAGTTAAATTGCATTACCACTGTGCCCCAGTTGAGCCCAGGATCAGGCTTCTAACCCGTATGAGCTGAGGTCTTTCAAGCCATGTCTTGAAATGGAAGCAGTTCCCTGGGCTTGTCAGCCCTGCCGTCAGTCAAGATAGGCACAGCTCTGCAGAGTTCCTTACTCTGGACACTTTACTGGAGGTTTGTGTAACTCCCAGACTCAGATACCAGGGCAGGCCTTTTTGCCTTCTGGTGGAAGATCTGTTTGCAGTTCAGAAAGGGACTTCGGGGCCAGCAGGTGACACAGTGGTTAAGGTGCTGGACTCCCATGTAGTCAACTCCCATGTAGTCCCATGGTTCAAATCCCAGGTCTGGCAGCTTGAAACTCATGGCAGGTAAAATGTGCGTGCATGTCCAAAATCCCAAGTGGAAAATGGAAGAGAAGGGATTACAGCATGGCCATCCCCCTTGGGGGTGATTTTTCACTTTCTGTGAAAAATCTGTCTCTGTCTCTCTAGCAAGTGCACGTGCTCTATAGCAAAAATCTCTCTCTCAAAAAAATGGGGGGGGGGAACTTTACTTCTTAATTTTCACTTGAAGTAAATATAGGACGTGTTACATTTTGAGAGAGGGAGGTAAAAAGCAATGATTCTTTAAGGACTATACGGATTGGCATGAAAATCACACTAATTGAGGCTTGTTAAAAAGTACCCTAAATTCCATAATTGTCTGTCTGGTGTGCTCAGGTTTGGAAGAGTAATGATGATGATGACGATAATGACAATAATAGCTCTCTTTATTGGGTGCCCAGGGTATTCAAGTAAATCGCACAAAGAGCCTGCACGGTGTAGGTGTCTTCATCCCTGCTTTTAAAATGAAGAAACTGAGGCTCAGGGAGTGCAATGAATTGCCTTAAGGGTGCACAGTTGATACATGGTCGGGGCAGAGCTCACCAGCTCTCCCTGCTCCAGTGCCCTCACCCATCGCCCTTGACCCTGCTGCCTCCAAGAAACCCGATGTTGCTTAAAAATGGAATCTTCAACTTACTGGGCCAATGGAGAGGATTATATACATCATTAGGGACCAGCAGATGGCATAATGGTTACATTGCCGGCCTCCCACATGGCTAACTGCTGTTCTAGTCCTGGACCCAGTGACTTCAAACTCACACCAGACACGTGAGCACGCGTGCCCAAAATCCCAAGAGGAGAATGGAGGAGAAGGGATTGCAGCCTGGCCATCCCTCCAGAAGGGGGTGGGGAAGTAATTTCTCACTTTCTGTCTCTCTCTCTCTCTCTCTCTGTCTGTGTCTCTGTCTCAGGTGAGCACACACGGCCTACAGCAAAAATCTAAAAAAAAAAAAAAAAAAACCCAAAAAATGTACATCATTATTTAGATCAAAAAGCCTCAGATATATTTAAATATTATTTTAAGTCACAACCGTGAAACCAGGAGGCTGGTAACAGAGAGTGGCTTGGGGAGGACTTTGCTGCTGATGACTTGCCATCCCTCCCTTTCTTGCCCCTTTTCTATTCTCTCCCCTTCCATTAGATGTGATTCTCGATGGGCGATCTCTTAGAAGTGAGAAGAGAAAGAGGAAGGTGGGGGTCAGAGTTGCTGCATGGCACTTTCTGAGGTGACCAGGCTCCAGGCACAAGACAGCGATTGGATTCAGACTGCGGTCGTTTTTTGAGTGGTTTCTATGTGCCAGGAACTGCCTGAGCCTGTGGGAATCACCCAGACAGATGAAGACAGGATGCTGACTCCAGACACCTACCAGAGAGAGGGTTAGTGTGGTCCCAGCTCTCTCATCAGCTTCACATGGAGGTAATGACAGATTCAGTAGGACTGCCCCCACCTGACCTGCCAGGCCTTCTCTCAGGGAGGGGACAGTCTCCCTGCTTGGCCCTGGCCTCCTCCAGATGGCAGGCCTCTATGCAGACACAGCGACTTTACCCCTGCTGCTCCTGGACAAGATCAGCTGTTTCACATGCTACGTGCTGATGACTGATAACCCTCAGGGCTTCCTGAGTTGAGTTCGTAACTCATGTATCCCAGGAGGGGTGTTTGTGGAACTTTAAGTCAGTCACATGAGCAACAAAATTCAGGGCTGAGAAGGGAACACCAGTCTCCATGGTCAAGTCGAGGGAAGGTGCAGTAGAACCTAGGGAGGGCTGGCTGCTCAGCTTGAAGGTCAAGGTCAAGAGCTTTGTGTTGGCCAATTTCCCAAGTGTGTGAGGCTACTGTACTTTCATCAAAGGACATAAGTGGGGAATTGGTAATTCATAGAAATTTGTAGGTGGGACTTGGCAGGAGTGGGCCATCTCCTATATTGTTTGCTTTAACTTCTGATCATCCTATGTTCAGCCTTGCCTTGGGTCAGCTGCCAGTGCAGGGGACTCCTAGCTGGTTCTTTTGGCCAGAATGTTCCTCCCTGGGGAGAACTGACTCCGTGGGCCCCCACATCAAACTCTGATTTCTGACTCTGGCCTCCTCTGATCAGCCACTCTTTTTTTTTTTTTTCTTTACAAGTGTTTTGGAATCTGGATCAAATGATCACAGATATTTCACACGATAATAGAACAATCATAAATTTGTCTGGAATCATGACAGGCCCCACTTCACCAAAGCAGCTTTGTGCCAGGGCAGTAAAGTAAGACACATCTCACTTGCTGTCCTCAATACCTGTAGGCAAGCTATGATCATTTTTTTCAAATATATTTTACCAATTTATTGTTTAATCTGTGTTTATAATCATGATATTTTGTTGTTTCTTTTTTTTTTCTGAAACTTTTTTAAAAAAATTAATCAATGTACATTCATCCCCTAATCATTGTCACAACACACAAGAAGTGGTTTCCCATCCAGAATGTACTGCATAGTGGCTTGGTCATGTATGTTATCATCGATAATTTTCCATCTCTAGTTTCACATATATATGTGTGTGTGTGTGTGTATGTATTTACTCCTACGTCAGCCATTCTTTTTATTCCACCTAATGTCCCTTGGGAACATTGAGAAGAGAGCAGCCCTTCATTACTCATTGACTTTCCCCACATCCCTGCCATGGAGCCAGATTAGCCATGTGCTCCCAAAGCCTTCCACCAGACTCCAAGTGTCCTCCTGGTTTTCTTCAGGGAGTGGGGTACTACTTTGCTCATAGGGTGCATGTCCTCCTCCTTGGTTGAAAGCCAATCACCGGAAGAGGGACAATCAATCTCTTCTGTTATTCTCCAAATTGTGTTTCATTATGTTTGGGTAAAGTAAAGAAAGGATTATTTTACAGAATGGATTTACCATTTAGAATTTAAAGAATATTCTAGAAAGAAGTAGAGCCAAGAAAGAATCAAGGCGGTAGGAGTGTCACCTGCTCTGGTGGGGGGATGCAGCTCCCAAATGCTCCCAGGTGGAGTGCTGAGGGGCCACCCAGAACACCTTGAAGGGTCATCACCCTGTCAGGTCTGCACTGGGATGCTATAGGGACCCATTTGGTCCTTCAAAGGCAGTACTGGATCAGGGAGTCATTTTAGTTGAAGGTGGCTGTGTGAGTGGTACATAGAACTCAGCTTAACATCAGAAAGGTCATTTGCCTGAAGCATGAAGTGGTTATGGGAAATTTTTTTAAAAAGCCTTTTAGGGGGACACATGGAGTACAGCAGTAAAACGCGATGCTCTCCGAGGCTGACCCACATGTAAAGATTCCAGGCTCACACATGGGGCCCTACCTGAGCGTACCAGGCGTGTGCGTGCCAACGATCCAGGCTGGCTAAGACTGGCAGTGGATTGCAGCCTTGGGACCCTGTTGGGGTGGTGTCTTTCTGTGTCTCTCGAACTCATGGAAGAAATAGATTAACTTTTATAAAACACAATCTTTCGCTCAAACTCTGAATGGAGTAAGTGTGAAAGGAGTAAGTGGAGGGAGATGAGTGTCTGTGAGGACAGTGAGCTGCTGTGCCTCAGGGTCGCTGTTTGGAGCCAAATTAGCTGTGAGCTGAGACTCCCAGGGGCCCTGGGAGGGGCAGGCGGGTACAGGCCAGGACCAGCAGGTCACCACCCTCTCAAAAGCCACAACTGATATCAACGGGGATTTCTCAGAATATGCCACAGAGGCTCATGCTTTTCTTGGAGAATTATCATCCATAAGTGCTCAAAAAAGTTGAATTTGAAAGGCAGACATACAGTTCTGGGTTATCCGAATGTCTCGATCTTCGCTGGAAACAAAAGATACTCTGCTCTCTCACACTGCTTAGGCTGATTTTATCAGAAATGTATATATACATTTAGAAATTCTCCCCCGGGCTGAGAACCCTGCTGAGAAATGTTAGCCCAGAATGCAATTAGCTGGAGAGAATGATTAGCATTGGAAAATAAAACTTCAGAAAATTAAACATCCCAGCGATGGCGACAGTGTCAGTTATTCCCTCCTAACAGATACGCATTTATCCCATCATCTTGTCTGGTTAATGAATACGGCCAAGACGATGCCCTCCCATTATTGCTCAATAACGAGCGATGGAGATGGCATATCTTTGCCTTTATTTTTGCTGGCACGTCCTAGCCCTGAAGCACATTAAAGTAATCAAATTAAGCAGCAAGGCGTCCTAGTCACTCCCACCATGTTCCCGTAACCCCCTCATTTACAACAGACTGAGACAGAAAAAAATTTTCTAGAGCAATTTAAGATGAGGCAACATGGGGTATGTGTGTACATCCTGTTTTATTGGCAGTCCTGGCAGCTAGTTAATTCGTCCAAAATGCCTAACGACCTGCAGTTCAGTAGCCAGGCAGGGTTGGAACAATTCCGTTTGAAGGCCACCTGGGGGACGTGGAGATGGCAACTTTCCTCACTGTCTTCTAAGCTGTGGGTGCTGAGGCCACGAAGGCCACTGCCCTAGCCCTGCCAAATGCTGTTCCAGTTGCAGATCTAAGAAGGGGCCAGTAAGGAAGTTTACGTTGTCATAGCATCAGATAACGAAGGCCATTTTTATTTATATATTTATTTAAAATGATCACTTCTATCCCCTTTGTCCCTTCTAAAGAAAAAGCTGCAAGGATTCAGAAAATGATGCAAAAGGTGAAAAGAACAATTGCAAGGGAAACGATGACTTGAGTTGGAGACCATTAACGAGACAGAGCACGGCAGAGACCCGCGTGATTTAATTTAATTACTCTCCAGATGCGGCTGCAGAAAGCGGCGGCAGAGCAGAGCCCCATGGCAGACACAGGTGCACTTTATCAAGACACACGGCACAGGGCTGGAAGCTCAGTGGGGATTTTGCTGCATTCAGGATGAGTTGTAACAGGATTCCAAAGGTTAGAGAGACAAGGGAGAAAGAAAAAGAAACTCGGCAGAAATGATTTGAGACTTTACTCTGTTTAGTGTAACTATTATAAAAACGAGTTTTAAAAAGCAGCAGAACAAGTCAGGACTGGCTGAATATGTAGTTTTGTGTCCCTGCACTTTTCTCTCCTGCTTCTCCCTTCGCTTGGCTTGACTGTGTCCAAACCTGCAGTAGTTAAGGAACTGCATGGTTTAGAGTGTTCTCCAGCAAGCCACTGGGAGTTTTTTGTTTTGTTTTTGCCATAGGGCACATGTGCTCACGAAAGAGAGAGAGAGAGAGAGAGAGAGAGAGAGAGAGAGAAAGTGAGAAATCATTCCCCAGGGAGGATGGCCATGCTGAAAGCCCTTTTTCTCCAGTTTCCTCTTGGGATTTTGGGCATGTATGTGTTTGCATGCAGCATGACTTTCAAGACACTGGGTCAAGTCCCACCCATGGTCAATAACCATGCTCCCTTCTGGCCCCTCTGTGAATTTTGTGTAACTCAACTCTGTGCTTTCTCTTACTCTGAAACAGAAAGTGAGAAGAAGGTGGAGGCAGCCTTCAAAATGGCCATTGGAGGCCAGCCCGTGGCCTGGTGGCTAAGGTGCCAGACCTCACATGACCTACAGTGTGGTTTGAGTTCTGGCCTCCGTGGCTTGAGAAGCATGTCAAGTACTTGTGTGTGTATACCGCAAATCCTGAAAGGACAGAAAAGTGAAGGACTGGAGCATGATCACATCCCACGAGGGGTGTTTTCTCACTCTATTTGCCCACCTCTCTCTCCGGCAAGCAAACTTGCCCTCTGGCAAAATTGTTTTTAAAAATGGCCTTCAGCTGGTGGTACCCCAAGGTGGGAAATGGGTGCATGTAGGCGAGGGGGATGCTATCTGTAAGGGAGTTATTAGAATCACTCGATGCATGTGTTGTAACTGTCCAGCTCCCCACCCTTGGCTTCCCAGTAATTCCACAGATGGGAATTCTTGCCTGGGGAGTTCTCCAACTTTCCCCTCTAGTAGGCGAAGAAGCAAATGAAAGTTGTTTTTTTATATAAGGGTGTGAGGGGGGTGTCAGGCACAGGCCCAGCATGTAGGGCTCTTGAGTTCAGTGATCTGGGACTCTTGGTGTTCCTTTGTCCTTATGTTTGAGTAGCTGTGTGGTCAACAGCAAAGCTTTGCAAGTTTTTTCAACAGTTTACCCCGGAGGGACTCACATTGCTCTGTGTCCACACTGATAATTATGCTTCTGCATCAGCCTTTCCTCTTGTCCAGGACTGGGCTAAGGCTGTGCTTGTCACAACACAGTCTCTGACCAAGGGTATCACATTACCTTGGGGAGCTAGTTAAACATTTAGATTCCTGGGGAATCAGCAAGTTAGCGTAATGGCTATGTCACTGGACTCCCACCTAGTAGACCGCGGTTTGCATCCTGGACCCGGTGGCTTAAAACTCACGGCGGGCGCGTGTGCGTGCGTGCCCAAGATCCCAAGAGGAGAATGGAGGAGAAGGGATTGCAGCGTGACCATCCCCCCTGGGGGGTGATTTCTCGCTTTCTGTCTCTATGTCTCTCTGTCTGTCTGGTGAGCGCACGCGCCCTATAGTGAAAACCTCTCCAAAAAAAAAAAAAAAAAAAAAAAAAGAAAAGAAAAACATTTAGATTCCTGAACTAGTCCTATAGTGAAGGTTAGAGACTGTGTAGAGGAAGCTGGATTCCACATGACTAACCAGAGTTTGAATCCTGCCCTTGAAAAACATGGTGGCTATATGCACATATGCCCAAGATCCTGATGGGATGGAGAACTAGTGGAAAACTTACTGTGATGTGACCAGATCCTGTTGAGAGTTGTTTTTTTCTCTCTTTCTCATGAATGTACCTCTGACATAAAGCATAGATTCCTAGGCCTCATGCATTAGCCACTGGATCTGTCCCTCTATTTTTTTGAATTAATATTTTTACTTCCTTTTGTATGAAAATAAAACTTAGATGCAGTTAGGTATCCACCATAAGACTTCGTCAATTTACCCATGTAGCCACTGCCCAGATCATGATGTAGAACATTTCCACCATCCAGAAGGCTCCCTCCTGTGCTTTTGGGATAATACTCATCTTCCAGGGGCAATGCTGTTCTGACTTCCATCATCATAGAGAAGTTTGCCTGTGCTTCAACTTTACCAGCATTGACCTATATAGGACCTTTTCAAGTCTGGGTTTTTCTCTCAACATTGTGTACATGAACTACATCCACACAAGTTCGTTTTTAGTTGCCAGAGGGTGCCTGTACTTGCCAGAGAGAGAAACAGAGAGACAGGGCAAGAAGGAGAGGGAGAAAGTATCCTCTCCAAGGGTTGTGGCCACACAATTCCTTCTCCATTTCTCAATCCCGTTGGGATTTAGTGCACACACACATGTGCCTGGCATGTTTCTCCAGCCACAGGCCAGGATTCCAGCTGTAAGGTTGATTTTGTGGGATCTGATTTTCTTAACCACTAGGCCATGGAGCAGGGCCCATCCATACTGTTGCTTATAGTAAGAGCAAATTCTTTCCCCTTGTGCTGTCTTAGCACCATTTGAATTTGCTTCGACTGATTTATTCATTCTATTATTTTTAAAAGAACTATTTTATTTAACTTTATCTATTTATTTATTTAAATTTGACCAGAGAGAGAGACAGAATGAGAGATGGGTGGGGGGAAGTGAGAAAGCAAGCCACCAGATCCTGCACTTGAACCCGCGGTTGGCTATGTGGCAGTCCAGTGCCCTCAACCACCACGCCACCTGCTGGCCCCTCATTCTATTCTTGATGATGTCTGAGTTGTCTGTAGCATTTGACTCTTCTATTAAGGGTGATGAGAATATTTAAGTGTCCTTTGGTGCCTATGAGCGCTGATTTCTGCTGGACGCGGGACTGCTGTGTTAGAGGGTAAGTTTTTGTTGGCTTGATAGATAACTACCAAACAGGTTCCCAAAGCAGTTTCAGCAGTTTACACTCTTGCCAGCAACAGATGGGAATGTCTGCTGATATGCATTTGACCACATTTGGCCTGTCACACCTTCTAATGGTAGCCATCCTGGTAGATACATAGTGGCATCTTCCTGTGGTTTTAATTTGCATTGCCCTGCTGATTAATGACCTTAAGAACCTTTCCAAGTGCTTTTTGGCCACTTAAGTTGCCTATTTTGTGAAGAGGCTAATCAAGTCTTTTCAAAACTGGGTTGTCTGCCTTTAATGTCCTTAATTTGTAGGAACACATGCTACTGGTCTTTTGTCCGATAATTTGTTACTAATACCTGCCAAAATCAGAGAATCACCTTTAGGCACTTTTTCTTGAACAGTTTTTTTTTTCCTCTTCCCTTCAATTTCTAAATAAGCCTGTCACTTCCTGCCTTCTGTCCTTCCTTACTCAGGTTATGGATATAGCGCTTTCAGCTTTCTTGCACCTATACAGTAGAAATGGACTGCATGTATTAAGTGTGGCTGTGTTTTTGTGACAAAGGCTGGCTGGACATGAGCTTGAATTCTGGGTTGTGAGGAATTCATCCTCTTTGATTTCTTGGCAGCATTTTATTAGCATCGTGATCTTGCTAGAGATTTGTGGGATGAGGAAAGATGGAAAGAGAAAGGAGATTTCAGAACTCTGTTAGTCTTGGTTCCATCACCCATTTTCTGAGAGTTGTGAAGCCCCACACATCTCCTCCGACCCCAACACCTGCCTTGTTCCCCTGCCAGGAGCCCATGAGATGGAAGACTTAAGTTCACTGGGTCTCTCTGCCTGCACTGGGGTATGTGTGTGTGTGACTGTGACCTGTAGTGGGCCATGAGGAAGGGACCATTTAACATCCTTCCACCCCAGTGCCAACTGTGTAAAAGTCTACCTTCAAGGTACAAATGCTCCCCACCTCATCCATCTGCCACCTCCATGGAGCAGGAGAGAAATATGGGGTTTTTGTCTGGGTAATCTTGGAACTCTTATAATGCAATCTTTTTATGCTGTAGATGAGCATAATAGAGATGAGTAAAAATGGAGCCTTGGTGGGAGAGCTGGCTCATGGTTTCATTTATTTAAGTTTATTTCTCCTACAAGAGCATGAAGGGAGGCACTCCCAGCGGAGTCTTCATTACTGCCATGTACTCCCAGCTTCAGTCAGCCCTAGATCGTGGACATTCGCACACCTGGGGTGTACAGGAGGTCTCTGGGCAATGAACCTGGAACTTCCCCATGGGGTCCAGCGTTGCCAAGCCTCATGATACTGCTGTGCTACTATCTGGCCCTGACTGGTGTGTTTTTAAGTGAAGATCATCCTGGAAGGAGAGCCATGTTGCTTCTAGTGGAGAACGTCATGATGGAGGGAAGGAGTCTGTCTTTTTCTTTAATTTTCTTTGTTTCTTTTTATTTTACATTCAGTCACTGTATCATTAGAGCATATAGCAAATGAATGTTTCCTTCATGAATGCTTTGCATTTTGGTTCAGTCAGAGATCTTACAATACATATTATCTTCAACAAATAATTTTTCTATTTTTGCATCCCTTAAATGTTTTGCTTCTTTCTTTCCCTCCTTGATTCCCTCTCCCATTTCCCACCCTCCTCCCACACTGTCTCTAGTACCCTCAGCTGCTCTCCACACCTTTATATCTTCCAATTTTCCAGTTTCTGCCATAGAGTGCAGACATCCGGTATATATTGCCTTTCTTCTTTGCCTTTGGTAATGAAGGGAGTTCCCTCTTGCCATTCTGTGAACAGCTACTCAGAGGCCCAGCACGACAGGAAGTGGTGAGATGGTGGCGAAGAAAGAGAGAAAATGCTCCTTGCAGTGTGTGTGTACATCTGTGCTCTTTCTCTCTCCCCTCCCACCTCCACCTTGATATAGAGGCTGAGCAACATGGCCACAGAAGGATACTTACACTATCATGACCACTCATAAAAATTTATGATGATTTCTTCATGGGTATTGTGGTTTCTGGCATTTATAATTGTGGGACCAACTCAGATAAAGAACTGTTTTTCCACTTGCAGGCTGGTTATGATGGCGAGAGTATCGGAAATTGCCCATTTTCTCAACGTCTCTTTATGATACTCTGGCTAAAGGGCGTTATATTTAATGTGACGACAGTGGACCTAAAAAGGTAAGAAAAGGTTTCTGCATTACTTTTTAAAGATGTATTTAATAATTTCCTCCATGAGTGAAAGAGACAGAGAGAGATAGAGGGACAGACAGCACCCTGACAGGCTCTTGACACCATGATTCTATACCTATCCTCAGCCAGCCAAGGTCATATATGCCTGGAATACTCAAGGAGGTCTCAGATGCAAACCCAGAACCTTTCCATGGGTCATTCTCACATAGCATGGTGTTTGTATTTTGAGCACTGTACCACCATTTAGCCCTGGTTCTGCATTATTGAAATAACTGTGCCTAGTTCCCTACGCACACACATAAGCATGCACATGAACACACCTGGAACCTGTGGGTGATATCCAGAGAGGCCCATTGTCTGTCAGGAGCATGAACGTAAGGCCACACATGGGCCAGGCAGAGTAATTGCAGTATCAGATGGACTGCCACTGGAATAGAGGAGGAGGTAGCCTCCCCAGTTACTGGTTAGCATTGTCTCTCTCAGAAACATAAATCCTGGCTGATAACCCTGGGTAGGGTGAACTGTGTCACCTACTGTCCAAGAAAGGAGCCACAGAAGGGTGTGGTCATTCAACACATCATCATTAATAAATGAATTTAGTGTTCTCACCAGTGAGGCATTTCACAAATCCACAATCTACGTTGAAATTCTCAAGTTTTGTTTCTCTTAATTGGGGAAATTCATGCTAAAGTTTTGGAAATGAACCCAAATGCTTATGGCTACCTGCACACACCACTGCACACACTGATGTTTACTCCCACCCAGGAAACCAGCAGACCTGCAAGACCTGGCTCCCGGAACAAACCCACCTTTTATGACTTTTGATGGTGAGGTCAAGACGGATGTGAATAAGATTGAGGAGTTCTTAGAGGAGAAATTAGCTCCCCCAAGGTAGGCCTCATAAAACCACTGTTCACAACTCAGTTGTCACTTTCATTCCCTTAACAGACAATTCTAAAGCTCCTGGCTGTGTGGTTTGGTTTCCTGTGGCCTAGGGCGCTTACTTCCTTAGTCATGACTGTGGTGAACTGCAGGTAACGCAGAGTCAGGTTGGAAACCTTGAGATAGAGGGGCTTGGGTGTCACTGTTCTGCGCCTGCATGTGGCACTGAGCGTGTGAAGGCAGGAAGTAGAGAGGAGGTGGGTCGATTGTGTGTGGGTGAGCTGGTTCTTTGGTTGACTGCTGGAAGGGAAGGAGAGCGTGCCAGGAGAAAATGCTATGTAGTGTTGAGCCTGGAAAGGAACCTTCTTGTCCACCACCTTCATTTCACTAGGGAGGGAACTAAGACCAGTGAAGGCAGACGGAGCTCTATGTCCTGCTTCTCACTCCAGCACCTTTCCCCAGAGTGTGCTGCTTCCCAACCTTGATAATAAAAACAGATTAAGGAACCATTAAAATGGAAGTGAGCATTTTTATATCCATTCAGAGAACAACATTTTGCCCCATTTTATTTCTTAAATTAGATATTTATCTGTGACACGCCAATATTTAACTTTTCAAGGTACCCTAAGCTGGGGACCCAACACCCTGAATCCAACTCTGCCGGAAATGATGTCTTTGCCAAATTCTCAGCATTTATTAAAAACACCAAGAAGGATGCAAATGAGAGTGAGTACGCCATCTTCCCATTTCTGTTTCCATGTGGGCTTCTACTCTGCCTCTAGTGTGGCTGCTTAGAAGATCCTGAGAATTCTGACTCATTTCACAGAGGGTAGAGACTGAGTCTGGAAACTAGGAAAAGTACCTCCATCTTTGAACCTATACATACATTTCAAGAGATTGAGCACTTCTTCTAGTGGTTGGGAGTCTAGAAAATGACAATTTTAGAGAAAAATATTGACCACCTAGGTGTCTCCAGAGGCACTCTGGGAGGTGTTTTAAGTGATGCTTCTTCCAGGGCCTACCTCATAATAAGTAAGTTTTAGAAGGAGCAATATTATGTAGATAGTAGAATAATTTTCCAGGGAGGAGTAAGTCTTTAATTAATATATTCAAAATCCAAACTTCCTGCTATATTTTGATGATGTGTCCCTCAAAAGTTCATGTATTGAGCTTTTGTAGTGGGATTAAAAGGATGAAGACTTGATCCAGTTATGGTGTAGGAAAGTGAAGCTTCTGGGAAGAGATTAGTGATTAGGTGTTTAGGGCAGCATCCCCATGATTGCATTTACAAGGAGAGGAAATGAGGCAGGTGGAGCCCACATGAGTACAGACCACATTCTGTTTGAAGTTCTGCCCTCTACCTTTTTTTGATGACTTTGGACTTTCCAGCCACTAGGATCTTGAGTCAAATAAGCATTTATTATATAAATGACCCAGTGTTGAGTATTTCTGTTAGCAATGCCATAGCAGACTAGTCTACTTCCCGATGTTGATTGCGAAATGGCCTCATCTCAGGAAAGGAGGCAAACACCTCTTTTCATAGCTAGAGAAAAGTGACATTACCTTGCATAGTCCATCTTAGCAATTTCTTGCCTTTCTGTTTTAGTTTATGAAAAGAACCTGTTAAGGGCCCTGAAGAAACTGGACAATTACTTAAATAGTCCTCTGCCTGATGAAATAGATGCCTACAGCACCGAGGATGTCACTGTTTCTGGAAGGAAGTTCCTGGATGGGGATGAGCTCACCTTGGCTGACTGTAACCTCTTACCCAAGCTCCATATTATTAAGGTCTGGTTTTCCCTCTGACACGTGTTGAGTGGTTGAATAAGCTTTGTTTTATTTTGTTTTGACTTGTGCTTGGGCCAGATATTTAAACAATCTGAAATGTAGATTCTCAAATGAAAACTTCTAGCTTGTTTCTGTTTGAGGCTTATTTCTGTTCACCCCAAGTGTCAGATACATGGAGTGATGGGATTCGGATTCTTAAGAAGGGCCAGGAGGGACCAGCAGTTAGCGTAATGGCTATGTCGCTGGACTCCCACATAGTTGACCGCGGTTTGCGTCCCGGACCCGGTGGCTTAAACTCACGCGGGGCGCGTGTGAGTGCGTGCCCAAGATCCCGAGAAGAGAATGAAGGAGAAGGGATTGTGGCGTGACCATCCCCCCTGGGGGTGATTTCTCGCTTTCTGTCTCTCTGTCTCTCTCTGTCTGTCTGGCGAGTACATGTGCCCTATAGCAAAAACCTCTCCAAAAAAAAGGAAAAAAAAAAAAAAGAAGGGCCAGGAAACTTGGCTTCCCTCTCACTCTTCTTCACTGTTTCTCTTTCTCATCCTTACCCCCATAGCCTAAAGAAAAGTGAATTGAAAGCAAATTGAGAAAAGCTCTGGTATTTAACATCTGAACCTTAGAATGATGCGTAGAATCTGGGAGTGCTAAAGTTTGAACTCAGTTGTTGGTGATTGTAAGGGTATATTCAGTTCTTTCTAGGGCTGACAAAGGCATGTCATGTCATCTCTTAACATAAACTCTCAATATCTGGGGAGCACCTGACAGCTCCTTGATGGGCCTCTGCCATATTTGGTGTTCTGTCTTCCCAAATAGTAGAAGGTGATTTGAGTCATGGGTCATATATTATTAGAATTTAAAGACTTCCTAGACCAGTGGTTCTGTAATGCTGGTAGGCCTCAGAATTGTTTGGAGAGCCTTTTAGAAATGCATGGCCCTAGCCTACCACCAACTTAGTACATGGTAAGTTCTTGGGTGACCTCTGGGATTCTAAGGCAGATGGTCACATAGTTGGACTCCTTTGCTGTGGTCTCTCTACAGTACTCTCAGCCCCTTTACTTTTACTTTCACTATCCGTGCTCCTTGGCCCTGAGAAGTCAAAGAGTTCCTTAGGAAGTTACACATTAGGTTCACACAGTCCATGGGGGCAGATACTTCATTGGGCTATAGGGAGTCTAAGCAAGAGAATTATCTTCACCATACAGCATTAATTGGTACATGTTTAGTTCCTATGAAACTTAGGTAATTTAAAATTTCAGTGAGAGGGGTAAGCTTCAGCATGACATGACCCAGTCCATGGCTCCATCAGAAGATCTAGCAGCAGCAAAATCTCCAAAACCATTTAGCACTCAAAAGTACCGAACAGCTTAATGCACTTGCATGGTGGAGTATGTCTGAGAGGCGATGAAAAGCAATCAAAGGGAATCATGGTAATAAATGAGAGAGTAAGGGGTTTATTTATTTCCAATCATCAAACTCAGTGAAAACTGAAAAAATGGAGTACTAGGTTCATCTTTCATAAAACTAAAAAATGAATAAATAAAAAATGACATATCACCAATTAGAAAGCCAAGAAACTCCACCCAGGGGGAGACCCAATGTGTGTTTCTCTGTTTCTTTATGAAGTTCAGATTTCTCAGAAATTAATTAATACAGTCCTGAAATGCCAACCCAATGCTATTTGGTCGAAGGCTAGAATATATTGTGGGCCATTAGAGAGTAGTGACATCCCTAAGGGACCACAATTGAGCTACATTTCTAGGGAGGCAGAGTTGGAGGAGCCATAGAGAGGTGCCATATTTACAGGCAAATCCAAAGGAACAATCTGGAGAGGAAGTGGCATGGGAGAAGAAAAGGGAAGTGGCCGTCTGCTTTATAGCTGTTGAGCAGAAAAAGAAAGAAACTTCCAAGCAGTCAAGAGAAAGACTATAAATTGCCCAAGCCTCATTTTTAGTCATGGTAACCTTTTGCCTAATCAGTGAGGTTCAGAGTACAGGATGCCACAGCCCTATCTCTAACCCTAACCCCAGCCTTAATGCTAACCCTAGTCCTAATCCTAACTCTAACATGTCCCTGGGGCAGAGAAGGAAGTGATGTCGGCTGAGAGGGTGAATAGAGTAGCCCTCTACTTTATTTTTAAGCAAGTGGTAGTTCAATAGATCTATCTCATTAAAAGATGATTGACCATGGTTTATTACCTATTGATGATCACATGTATAGTATTCTCAACTGGACTGGTCTGAGAAGTATTTCATGTTGGGTAAACTCTTTTTGTAAGCCAAATGATATGTAGTGATTGAATGTTTAAAAAAATAATGATAATAATCTGAAAAAAATAATGAAAAGCTATCTGATGATGATGATGTGGATAGTAATGTCTTGACTGATATGCATGGTATTCCTACTGGAAAAAGAAATGTAATACACTATAAAGATATAAAGATTCACTGTAATATAAAAAATATTATGATAATGACATAAAATTTTAAAAAAAGATGACTAATAGTGGGACCAGCAGATGCTGTAATGGTTATGTTGCTGGACTCCCACGTAGTTGACTGCAGTTTGAGTCCTGGACCTGGTGACTTAAAACTCATGCCAGGTGCATGTGCATGCATGTCTAAAATCCTGAGAGGAGAATGAAGGGGAAAGGATTGTGGTGTGGCCATCCCCCTGGGGGTGAGGTGGATTATTTCTACATTTCCTATCTCTTTGGTGAGCACATGTGCCCTATAGCAAAAATCTCTCTCAAAAAAGAAAAAAAAAAAGCTCACTTAAAATAGCAAGACTCCAAGTGGGACCTCTGTATATGAATAGAGATTATTCATAAGGGCCAAGGAAAAAGGATAAAGAGAGGGAACAAAAAAGGAAAAAGACATATGGGAAATACATATATGATCAAAAACTGCTCCAGTAAATTAAAGAGCATTCTAGATAGAAATTACTTTGTAGCCTCAAAGAAAGGAAAGCAAACATGGATCTTTTGAGAAAAAGCCAAACACAAGATATCAAAAAATACTATATCACAAAGGGGTGAAAATAAAGCTGGCAGAGCTCAAGAAAAAAGGTAAAGTCAAACAAAATAATTTAAACCAGAAGTTCTCTTAGAGGAAGCAAGAAGCTGGAACCAACAGATGGCATAATGGTTATGTCGCTGGGTTCCCATAGTTGACCGTGGTTCAAGTTCCAGTCCTGGTGGCTTAAAACTCACACTGGGTGAGACCAATAGATAGCATAATGGTTACATTGCTGGACTCCCACATAGTCAGCCTGGTTCAAGTCATGGACACATGCTGGGTGCATGTGTGTGCATGCCCAAAATCCTGAGAGGAAAATGGAGGAGAAGGGATTGAGGCATGGCCATTCTCCCTGGGGCTGATTTCTCACTTTCTATCTCTCCAGTGAGTGTATGTGCCCTAAAACAAAAATCTCTCTCTCAAAAAAAGAAAAACAAAGAACAAAAACAAAACCAAAACAATAGAAGCAGCAGCAACAGCAGGAAGCAGCAGAAGACACTAGAAATTCATTAGGGAGGATAGGCCTGAGGAAAATCATCTGGAATGAAATGGAGAACAGAGACAGAGATGGTTAGAGAGATTACAGGAATGCATAACCAGGAACAAGAGAATAGGAAAGGATAAGGGGGAAATTCTCAAGGGGAAAATTATTATGAACTAATGGATGACTTGATCCTTTATTTAAAAAAAAAAAAAAAAACACGCCATATTTGGGAAAACATTGCCCCAGAATAGTGCATACCCTGAAACATATTTGATACATTATGGGGCACTGAGAGTGAAAATGAAACAAAACAAACTCTTTGGACATATTGACAATAACATTAATACCACCAGCAAAGCTATTATCATGGTACTTCAAAACGTTTGTGAAACAATGGAATCAAAGTACAAGTTTATTTTGGTGCAAAACATAATTTAAATTCATGCATTTTTTTCATAGTATACATTCTTCATGAATTCTTTGAAGACCCTTCATGCCACTACTACTAAAAATAATAAAGTAGTAAAGTTACCTGCATAGGGAATAAATTCAGACTGGCCTCATATGCCCTCATGACCATATTAACGTCAAGAAACAGGGATTTAACATCTATAGAGAACTCAGGGAAGGATATGTTAAAGTGCTGGCCTGAGAAAGCCAGTATACTCCTGCTTTAGTTTCTGTAAGCAAACCCCAACCTCACTTGGAAAACTGCTTCCTAAATGAGTTCCTGAGTTACAGCTAATCACAGTAGCCACACTTCAGTCAGTCACAGAAACAGCTGTAATCAATCCAATTATTTCTCTACCTCAGTTCCCTTACTTCTGCTTTCTTTTGTACATCATTTTGTCTTCCAGCACATAAGTATCACTTAACTAGAGTTCTTTGTAAGCCATTCTGGGGGCTACCCAATTGGAATCATTTGCTCAAACTCCACTAAATTAAATTGTCTGAAGTTTTTCTTTTAACAGATATACAACTTAAAATTTTTATATCTAAGCAAGTCTTTTTTTACCTGGGCTCCTGGAACTCAGTAAAATAAGCACTTGTGAGCCACTTGTAAAAACAGTATTGCTTTGAAAAATCATATTGTATGCTACAAAGATTTATGACATGAATGTAAACAAGAAACTACATAAAAAGAATTGCTGTATAATGAAATAATAAAATGATGGTCAAAACAAGGATTCAGAAACAGAGAAGGCGTGTCGTATAAAAAGACAGGCAATGAACAGAAAAGCCATTCAAATCTAAAAGGAGCACTGAGCTGTAGTGGAAGGAGTAGAGACAGAGTCAGAAGAGAGGGAACCTGAATGTTTTTATAGCCAGTGAAGTGGACGGGAGAAAGAAGAAATGGCAGGAAGTATAGATATGTGGATTTCCTCATTTGTAATTTTCAGGAGTCAAAAAATAGTATTTTAAGTTAGCAAATAATCATATAAAAATATAAAAATATAAAAAATCTATATTATTTGAAGTTCTATAGGAAATCGCTGTAAGAGTTAAAACTGACCATAGACTTTCTAAGTTACCAGATAGGGAAACACATACACATACACACACACACTCAGAAAAAGATAGAAAACAAAGTAGTATTAAATTCTGAAAATAGATTAAAAACAAGATTTCATCTATTCGAAGTATATACTTAAAAATTTACTCAGAAATATTCAAATAAGATGGCCAAAGATGAGCCAAGCAAAAAGAAAGCAAAATTCTTAACAGCAACACCGATCAGTTTGAATTCAAGTAAAAGGTGCTAAATAAGTTAGGAAGCTTTTTAAAAATAATGTGGTCCTGTTTTTCTGTCAGACTGCACCAATGACCACTGGTCTCCAAATCTGAGAAAGAAACTACAGATCTTCTAGTTTTGGGTCATTCTCATATTCCATTCAGACATCCCAGGAACCAGTGAACCAGGGAAGTAACAAAGCAGAATTGGCCTTTGCAGCCCTGAGTTCCTATTCCAGATTGAATTGTGACCTCTTCTCCCCCAACCCGAAATCCATATGTTGAGATCTTAGCCCCCAGTGCTTCAGAATTTGACCTTATTTGGAAGTAAGGGTAATTAGTTAAGATGAAGTCATATCAGAGCAGGTAGACCACTTCAGTAGGGCTGGTCTCCTTGCAAAAGTGGAAATGTAATACAGAGACATGCACAGGAAGGATTCTCTTTAAATATTGGAGCTAAGAGACTGCCAGAAACTAGGAACTGCCAGAAACTAGGAAAGAAACCTGCAAAATCGAAATGCAATTGTAGGTAGCCCACACGACTGCAGAATGAGGTCAGAGGAATCATGGCCCTGCTGGCGTCTCGATTCTGCACTTGTGGCTTCCAGAACTGTGAGAGGACACATTTCTGTGTAATTTGTTAGAGCAGCCCTAGGAATCTGATGCAGTCCCCAGTGTGATAGGCCCTCCTCTGTGACTAATGCCCTGACTGTATCCCTCCAGCCGGAGGAGACAGCTCACACTGTTGTACTTCTCGGGATGTTCACTCTCAACTGGTCTTTCCTCACGTATGCTCTCTAGGAGGGTAAGGATTTGTGCCTGTTTTGCTCATGAACCTATCCTCCTTACCAGATAGGCCTACAATTAATTGATCTACTCAATGGCAGAATGATGGAGATCTGTAGGAATGGCATACACATATTTAGAATTGCAGAAGGTAGGGCTCAGCAAGTAGGAAAAAGAGGGCACTTTACCAATGATCCTGGTGTGCTCTAAACTGAAGATTCATCATGCATCATCATGCACTGAATAATACCAAGCACTACCACAACAGAACACATGAAAAAAAAAATTGCAGGAAACAAGAAGAAATCCACCCAAAGATAGAGAACTCGTTCTAGTGGATCCCAAGGATCTTCTGTGGTGAATTGGTGGTCAGGGCTGTGTGGAGCCATTGTTCTGAGTCCAGAATCTCTATAATCTCTCCCACACTTATCATGGCCAACTGCAAAGTCAAAATGCAACTGTGGGTAGCCCAAATGACTATAGGATGATGTCAAGAGTAAGAGAATATGTGACGCACCTCTGAAAACTGGACTGTCTGATTTCATTGCTTGCGTTAGTGGGTTTTCCCTTTACTGATCGTTTCCTCTTTATTTTCAGATTGTGGCCAAGAAATACAGAGATTTTGAATTTCCTTCTGAAATGACTGGCGTCTGGAGATACTTGAATAACGCTTATGCTAGGGATGAGTTCACGAATACATGTCCAGCTGACCAGGAGATTGAACATGCATATTCAGATGTTGCGAAAAGGATGAAGTGAACCTAGGTGTTTCGTATCTTATTTCTCAGTTGAGTCAGCTAGGCTACAAAAAGTGTTCTATACATTTCCTTCCAGTAACCATCTTTTGTAAAAGAATGCCCATAATGTGATCCACTTGATGCCAAATGATGCATGGCCTTATAGTTTGTCAACTGGCTGGTGTATTGAGTATTCCAGTATCTGTTGTTATACACACCAATTACCCAGCTTGTGTTAACTTTGACATTCACTGACATCATGATACATGGTATTTAGGGCATGTGTTGTGCAATTTAAATTTCAAAGCAAGTTAGGTTTGTGTTCAATTCCTTGGAAAATATTGATCTGTCTGATAGTTTTCATAATCATACAGTGTCTTTTTCTCCTCTAAATTAATAGTATTTTTCACAATGAGAATACTTTTTATAATTATAAAATGATGTATGCTTTTTCATTATTGTAAAGCAATATCAGAGAGTATAAAGCAGAACACTTCAAATTTTGCTACACTTAGATAATTAGTGATAGCTTATAAGTGAACATCCTTACACATGCATTCACGCTTCACATAGTTTTATTTGAATATGGTATTGTGTTACTTTATTTTAAAGGACTAGTGTGGGGACCACTTGATAATGCCTCAGTCGTATGTACGGGGACTAAAACAAAAAGATTCATCACTACAGAGCTAGAGAGGAGGCTTGTGACTGGATTTTCAAAAGGTGGATATTATAGAGTCCTCAGATCTTTAGAGACCAGCAGGAACTAGAAGTGTGAACAATCTCTACTTTGACCTGTGAGGACTCCCAGAATGCTGCTGCCTCTGATTCCAGAAAAGGCAATGGGGGAGGAGAGTACTTATCTGTGTCTTTGGTTCCAGCTCCCTTTCTGTTACATTCTTTTGCCCCCTCCCCTCTCTCGGAGACTGCCTTCAGGAGCATTCCCAATGGCTGTATCTTGGACAGTGTCTAGCCCTGTGTTGACATGTGAACCAAACATACCTTGATTCCTTGTGATGGCTGCTCTCAGACCTGACAGTGAACTTCAGTGGTGATGACAGTGTGCCGCTAGCCAGGTTGTTGTTGGTCCTGTCCCCTCTATAGTCTCACGTAGAGATGAGGAAGGGAAAATCCAAGGAGATTAACTTTATAGTGACCGCTCTTGGGCAATTCTGGTAAATGGTCAAGTTAGGGAGGAAGTGGAAACTATTGACTCAAAGAGTTTCTGGTTTATCTGTGGTTTTTCCACCACCATCCTTGTAACCAGCCGCTTAGCACAGTTTTGTGTGTGGGCTGAGATGCTAGGCTCCAACCCGAAGCCTGGAAGAGAAAATGTGAGGCTGGTTAGATATTCATCAGGACCTCACAGAATCTAAGTGTTATCTCTTGCTCTGTGTTTCTTAACATTCACACATTTTGCAGAAAACTCTTTTAGAGTTTGGTATTGGCATGTGGTTGATGCCTAAATTTCCATTTTTCAAGTATACATCTGCTCTTTGGGCAATTCATATAAAAAGGTAAAATGCATTAGCAATGACTACCCTGGGATTTGGTAAAAAAAATTGGAAAAGGAAGCAAAATCTTTTATCTAGTGGCAACTTATTCTCCTCACTTACCAGATTCCTCAGTTTTACCCCAGCACTTTGCTTTCTTTATCATCCATACATTTTTGTGTTGTGTTTAGCATGTGCTACCATTGGTCCATGTTATTTCATATCTATTTAGGAGTCAGATTTTTAAATCTAGTTTTATAATGTTGCATTTAAACTTGGTAAATGAGTAGACTACCAGATGTTACTACTGCTCACTTTGTATTTTTAGATGTTAAAATGATCTATATAAACTCTGTGCCTTAAAAATTAAACTACAAATGTTTAAATGGAAAGAATCTATTTATTTATTTATTTATTTATTTATTTATTTATGTATTTATTTACTTTGCATTCTCCATTTAAAGAAATAAAATGGACAATATGAACGTCTTTAAAATGGTGAGAGTGGGAACCAGCAGTTGGCGTAATGGCTATGTCCGTGGACTCCCATGTAGTCGACCACGGTTTGCGTCCCGGGCCCGGTGGCTTAAAACTCACGCTGGGTGCGTGTGCGTGCGTGCCCAAGATCCCACGAGGGGACTGGAGAAGGGATTGGGGCGTGACTGTCCCCCCGGGGGGTGATTTCTCGCTTTCTGTCTCTCTGTCTCTCTCTCTCTGGCGAGCGCATGCACCCTATAGCAAAAACCTCTCCAAAAAAAAAAAAAAAAGTAGAGTAAAGTTGAGCCAGAGAGGGCTCAACAGGTGGCATAGTGATTAAAACACTGGACTCCCACGTGGTCGATTGTGGTTTAAATCCCAGACCCAGCAGCTTAAAATTCATATCGAGAGTGTGTGTGGGTGCCCAGAATCCTGAGAGAGGAGAATGGAGGAGAAAGGAATGCAGTATGGCTACCCTTCTGGGGGATGGCTTCTTGCTTTCTGTCTCTCTGACAAGTGCATGTGCTCTATAGTAAAAATTTCTCAAAAAAATTTTTTTTGAACCAGGCATTATCAGTAGTAGTTAAATTAGGTATAATCTATATTTGAATTGTGAATCACCAAGACATCTTAACAGAGACTTAATGAAGCCTGAAATGACATCTGTCCCTTGTCAGGTGGCTGAAACACTGAGTTGTATAAGGCAGCTGATTCCAAGCTGCCTTCCCCAGTCTCACCCCACTCCCTGCTCTATCTCTAACTCTGTCCCCAGCCCTGCCCCACACTCTATGATCCCTAAAAGCTACACATATGTGAAGAGGTGAGAACAATCCAGGGCTGCATGAAGATTTAACATTTTTATTACAGTGCTATTTTTTTAAAAGAAAATGCATTTGTTCTCCAAAACATGTCATGAAGATTGCATGTATGGACAAATGGCAAAAGAATCCCTCTCTGAGGCTGGCTATGTAAGTTCTCTGAATGGAGGGCTTCCCATTCTTGCTTCTAGTCCAAGAAGTCTGACCATTAGGAAAAAGAGTTTTACATCTGAATACAGAATCTTCCAAAGTTGGCTGGAAAAGAGAGCATTACCAGGTTATACTTCCTATACACTGCCCAGCAAGTGGGGAGGGCATGCTGGAATGTAGCCCAGGAAGGGACTCGGAACCGGAAGTCTCAATAATTTCCAGTCTATAGGTCCATCTCCAGGAATTGAATGTATGCACAAGTCCTTTGTACCACAGATAGACACGCAACACACACACTACATATAAATAAATACACTGATGCACACACATACACTATCACACACACACACACACACACACACACACACACCACTACAGGATGAGCTTAGGTACCCATTCACCATCTTCCAGTAGTGACTAGTAGCCCAATTTTAGCAAAATACTATTTACTTCTCAGTCCCCACTTTCACTGGTTCATAGTTATGCCTTGGAAGAATTTTAGAAGAAAGGCTTTTTAAATTTGATGTTGTTATTATTTTTTTTAACAAGAAAGCCCCAGCTCCAAACTCTTCTTTTATAGTTAAGAGAACCAAGATGTGGATAATTCTAAGAATATATAATTCACAAACTCAAATACCTAAAATGAGTTGATTAGATGATATCTGTTTACATCACAAAAGGACTTCTTTTTCCACATGGTGACTTAATTCTGAACTCTTCTTTACAGCCAATTTCCCTTCAGACACCTGAACTTTGGTTTAAAATGCAAACACATTTTGAGGCATGCCCACTTTATAAAATGGAGGTGGGAGGCCCCTGGTCTCCTGCACTATTCACTGGGGCCACTGGTGATTAATGGGCAGCCAAGAAGCCCTTCCTGCTCCTGGCCTTGAGCTCAGGGACCTGAAGGGGCAGGTGCCTGTCTTCATTATCTAGCTGGTCATTGCAAAGGTTCTTGCTGAGTCTCTGAAAAGCCTTGTCTTTAGTCATGGAGATCCTGAAGCTGCCATTTTATGGTCCCAAACCTGTGGAGGTGGCCAGGTCAAGTCATACTCCAAAGGAAATTGTGTCTAGGAGCATGAAGTTATATCTTTGAAAGAGGAATCAATCTATTTAGGGAGCAGACCTGGAGTTGGGCTGCCAATCTGCTGTCCATTCATCCCTTTTTAGGACTAGCATCCACAGTCTGTTTTACCTTGACCTCCTAGCCCCCATGGCCCTGGCTGTTCAACCTAACCTAACAACCCCCTGGAAGAGAAGCCACTTTTCCTGATGACTCTTCTCACTCCCATCTCTTCTTCAGGCTTCTCATGGTAAGTGCTGTGGTGTACTCCTGGTTATGGACAAGGACAGCGGCCATAAGTGGCTGGTTCAGGACTATTCATGGTTCGACTGACCTGAAGGGCTCTGTTCGCTTACAAAGCCATCTTCCAGGTGACTAAGGCTGGCGCATCTAGTTAGGTCCCTTCTGAAGCTCTCACCTCCACATACATGCCTGTGGAAGTCATATGTAGTCCTTCAAGTCTTTTGGATCTCAAGGTCCAGAATAGTCCCACAAAGTTCCAGGTCCCAAAAGGAGGGGAATACTTCTTGTTTAGAATGTTCCCTGGTTTTGTAAAAAGGGGGATGATTATTCAGAGAGCACTGGAGTTTTTGTTTGCTTGCTTTTCTCTTTTTGTCATTAAATACTAACATGTTACTGGGCTCTTCCTTAGGAGGATTTTTGAAGTAGTACTGATATCTATAAACCAAAACGACATAATCTTCACTGTAGAGTCCTAAATCTGTCCCCTGATACTTTTTTTTTTCTTTTTTTTTTTTTGAGAGATTTTCACTGTAGGGCGCGTGCGCTCGCCAGACAGACAGAGGGAGACATAGAGACAGAAAGCGAGAAATCACCCCCCAGGGGGGATGGTCACGCCGCAATCCCTTCTCCTCCATTCTCCTCTCGGGATCTTGGGCACGCACGCACACGCGCCCGGCATGAGTTTTAAGCCACCGGGTCCGGGACACGAACCGCGGTCGACTACGTGGGAGTCCAGCGACATAGCCATTACGCTAACTGCTGGTTCCCTCCCCTGATACTTCTGAGATGTCTGGAGAATAATTTAATCTCAATCTCACTCTTCTCATCTGACAAATGGGAATGCTATCTCACAATCAGGAAGGAAGGAGGTGGTATACTTACATGTTCTCTGTAAATGCTGCAATGGAGCTGGCTGTATACAAATTAATTTTTCTGATATTTGTTATTTGGTGTGTGAAAAGACAAAATTACAACAAATTGAAAGATCTTAATTGGCTTTTTAGTTGTGGTTCCCAAAGCAATACTTCATTCTATAAAATAGAATGAGTGTTCTGATCAGTTGAGCGGAGAAGTTTGACTTGATAGATAGTAAAGGGCTTAGGGAAGCAGAGTAGAGAACAAAAGTGGATTGGTCAATTCAAAGTTGCTTTCCTGGTAAAGGTTAAAGCAGAGGGGACTTCCTTATCATGCTGGCTAGAACTGGCCTGTTTGGGGATTTGACTGTTATCTCTCTCTCACCTTATTTCCTGAGAGGTCAGATAAACAACTTAGCTTGGGCTTGGTGGCTAGAACATCAGCATTAGAGACTCTGTGTTTTGTTTTGTTTTGTTTTGTTTTCTGGGTTGTTGGGCTTGGTGCAAGAGCTCAGTCCAAACCACTGGTAAATTTTATTTACCTGTAATTTTGTCCCCTGTAAATTTTATTTAATGGTCCTAAAAATACATTGTCAAAATGGAGAAGGCCTGAGTTTACAGGTCTGCAGGACCTTGAATCTTTCTCAAAGAGGTGGAGGGAAGTTACCCTCTGAATTTCTGATCGCATGTGTCAAAGTATGATCTGCAGGCTGGAGGCCACTAACTGCTTAACTGCCCCCTTTGGTGACCACTGTGGGCTGCCTAGGGCTGGTCTAGTTGAGGGTCAGGCACAGGGTGAGCTGAGTGGGCTCTCTAATGGACTAACAGCTCTTTCAGGGCCCAGGGACTCTCTCACTTGGCCTGGAGACACTGTTTTCAGTTTAGGATATTTATTGGAGCCCTGAAAAGTAGAAAAGCAGATACATCAACATGAGTGGTCTCCCTAAAGCCCACCAAGGCCAGTCCCTCCTCACCACTAGGTGGCATGTCCTCCCAACCCCTGAGCCAAGTGTGCTTCACTCCATTTTCCACTGAAACTGGACTTCAGACAAGTCCTAGTTGGGTTGAACTTTCTGGCCTGCTGCAGACGTGGCCTTGGGGCTTCATCCAAACCTAGCCTAATCCTCTTGGTATCAGCCTAGATTGATCCACATGTCAGAGTGGCCTTTCAGGGTCAGAGATGTAAAGCATGAAATGACTGCTCATCTCAGCTCCAGCTTCCAGGAAGGCCACACCCTAATGGTCAGGTTGTATTTCCTGAAGTGCTAAAGAGTGTCTGTGGGAGGGGGCATTCCACTCTATCCTGGGGCTTTCTGTCTTGCCATGGAAGTACATTGTGAGATGAGAGGCTTCTTGTCATTCTAAATCTAACACAATTTATCCTTGCTATTCCTTTAACCATTTTCTGTTTAGTGAAAACAGATAGGGTGAGTAGGGTGGGAAGAAGTGAACACTGCCTCATAGACTTCAGCAATTTAAAAGTCTTGGCATGACCTTCTCTTCTGCAAACCCATGAAGCCAGTGCTGCCTCCTGGAGCCAAGTGCACCAATGGTTCAAAGAGGATTTTAAGGAAGGGACAAGTCCTGGATCCTTAGATTCCTGCCTCCTATCTCACCAGCCCTGTATCCTGAAGCCAGTGTGATATTTTGGGATGATTTGTCCTCACTGTCCCAGTAGAAGTCCTGATGGCAGCTGTGTAGCTGGTCAATGGGAGGAGGCACTCTGCTCCACTCCATGGCTATGTCTCCAAAACCTCCTCCATGGCTCCTTGCAGTGGCTCCTCTTCAGTGGCCTCTTCAGTAGGGTCTGGGGTCCAGTCCTTATGACTTAATTGTTCCTTAATCAATTGCCAAACAATCAATAGACCCATCCATTCCATCTCATCCATTTTATTTATCAATTATATAATTGATAAATAAAAGCAATCAAGCAGCAGGACTTCTGGTTTTCTGACCCACCACACCAGTTGACAGTCTATGGTCTGCAGTCCAATTCATGTATCAGCCATTCTGCTGACTAAGAGGAAGAAAAATGTGGTGACTGCATTGTGACATGTTTGTGACAATGCATTGCTCACTTTCATCTGCCACCAAAGCCTACCTTTTTTTGGAAAGAGTTTGGGTCCTAAAGGGCTGATTTCTTGACTGTATCCCTTAGTAAGGCAAGGACCCCTACCTGGCAGCCTCTCATCAAACTAGAAAGCAACTTCTGTACAACCTCATAGAAAGCTAGACTAAGATAAGCTAGCCTATAGCACAGTGGTTAAGCATGTGCAAAGAGAACTGGATCCCACATAACCAACTGTGGTTCAAATCGTGGCTCCAGTGGCAGGAAAATCATAGCATGTGAGTATTCCCAGGATCCTGACAGGATGGAGAGTTAGAGGGGAAAAAAAAAATAAAGATTGTGGCATGACCAGGCTCCATTATGGAGTTTTCTCTCTCTCTGGGGAAAACACACATATACACACACACATACCCGCCATACACAAACACAAAGACAAAAAAAGAAAGGTAAACTAGGAAGGACTTTATACACTTTTGCTGTTTGGAGAAAAAAAAAAAAACAAACAAAAAACACACACCAAAACTAAAAATGAGACTGCCCTTGGAGTATCCAGGAATAGAAACTTAAATTGGGGTTGCATATTAGAATCCTCTGGATAGCTTTGAAAACTGCTGGTGACGAAACTATACCTCAAACCAACTGAGCTAGAATTTCTGGAATTGGACTCGAACACCAGTGTTTTGTTTACTTCCCAAAAGGTTCTCATGTCCAGCTAGGATTAACAGCCATTGGTTAGATACTCTCTGAAGTTATTTCCAGATAGAACTTTCTAATTTCAGGGTCCTGTGTTATAATAGCCTTTGGTCAGTGCTGGTTGAAGAAGGGGAGTAATAGTAAGAACTGCATGTACAAAGGATCTATACTCTTCGGGAGGCTGGTTAAGATCTGATCTGGATGTACATTTTAAAACCTAGTCTTTTGGGTTGGATAGGATCTCCTTGACATTTATGTTTACCCAAAACCTCAGAATGTGAGCTCTTGGAAATAAGGTATTGGCAGATGTAATTAATCAAATTAAGATAAGTACATACTGCATTAAGGTGGGCTCTAAATCCAGTAAGACTGTTGTCCTTGTAAGAAGAGGAGAGAGACACAGAGAACACAGGCAAGAAGCTGTGAGAAGACAGAAAAAAGAGACAAGAGCAATGCAGCCATACACCAAGAAACACCAAGAAGTCCTGGTGACTACCAGAAACTGGAAGAGGCAAGAAAAGATCCTTTCATGAGTCTTCAGAGAGAACAAGGTTTTGGCCTTTTTAACACTTTGATTAAAGACTTCTTGTCTCCAGAATGTGAGAGAATAAATTCTGTTTTAAGTGCTTCAATTTGGGGTATTTTGCTACTGCAGCCACAGGAAACAAGATACCCAGAGAGATTAGAATCTCAGAATGACCAAGTCACTTCATCATGACTAAGCAATAAGGGATGCTAGGACAAATAGCACAGCTAAAATGAGAGGAAAGATGGGCTATCAGGACAGTTAATGTCTTGTTTCCAGAGAAAGCAAAACTTTTATCTGGACTGAGGCAAGATCTAGGCTTGATGCCATGTTTAAGAGTTTGTGATTTAACTAATAGGCAACAGTTGGCTCATTTGACACAAGAGGAAAGGTGATCGGCTGAGAAATATTGGATTGTTGGGAAAGTCTTGATGTATTTTTCCATAGAATAACATAGAAAAATACCTCAAGATTTTCCCAACAAGCTAATAGTTGAAAATTTTGAATTTTGGTTTTATTTCTATTACAGCTAACTTCCCTGGACCTAAGTTTCCTCATTTGACTAATGTGGGAATTGCATGACATACTATTCTGTGTAGTTTCTGGCTATTAAGTCCTAAAGTCTGAGCTGGAGAGACAGGTGTGGCATCAGTAGTACTGCTTGAGAGTACCACTCCAGTAGTACATGATGTTCAGTAAGTATCCTGAAGCATGATACTCTTACCCCAGATCTGATTTTGAGGTCAGATATCTTTAGCCACTTACTTTAGAGATTCAAGATGGACATTTTGCTTTCTGGTAGCGCCAACCCACAAATTTAGATAACATGTAATCTGTGACTAAATTAGCAATGTCCAACCATTGAATATGAAGGATTAATTATCCACAATGGATCTAACAAGTTTCTTTTTCTCAGAGTGTATTCTACATGATTAATTGGACCTTCAATGACTCAAACAGCCAGATGTAGGATTTTAGGAGATTTCCCAGTATTTCCACCAACCATCCTTCATCTAGGCAGCAGTCATCTAGTTAGAAAACAAGCCCTGACTTTGAGTATTCACTCTGAGAGGAAAAAATGGGTGCAGGAAACATAAATATGGAAAAACAACAAAGAAAATGTAGGTATATTCCTACGGTGATGTATTAGTTGTCTATGCTGAGTAACAAGTAGCTTAATACCACAGACATTTATCAACTCATGTGTTTCATGGATTGGAAGTCTAGGCATGCCATAAATGAATTCCTTTCTCAGGGTCTCATGTTGGCTGGGATTATGATTGCCATGTGAGATCTGAGGTCTGTTTCAAAGTTCACTGGCTGCTGACAGAACTGAGTTCCTTACAGTTAATTGTAGGACTGAAGCCCTAAGGTCTGAGACCTTGCACCATATCCAGCTACATGGCTCTTTCCATAACATGCCTATTTGCTTTTTCAAAGTCAATAGGAGAATATATCTGCCACTTCACGTCTCTCTGCCTTCTTCCATCTCTGACTTCTAGACCTTCTTCTAAAGAAATAATCTGATTAGGTCAAGCCCACCCAGTGTATTCTCCTTTTTGATTAATTAAAGTCAACTGATAAAGTCAGTCCTACATGAGATAAAGTCCCTAACATAAAGTCAACTGACCAGTTTAGTTACGTATGCAAAAATCCCTTCACCTTTGCCTTATAATGTAACATAATCACAATATATTGATACATTGATATATAAGGTTCTGCTTACAATCAAGTGCAGGGGAAATATTAGATAATATATAGCAGGGTCTGGGGATATTAGGAGCCATCTTAGAAGTCCCTGCAATATATGAGTTTGAGTGTCTGTGGTAATCATTCCAAATGAAATCCATTTTATTGGTACACAACCCATGGATTGGGATCAGTTGAGAAGGTATCACCGAACTTCTCAGGTGCCCCCAAGATATACCTTGGGATCAGATGTCTTTGCAAGCCTCCCTGAGACACTTTTGTTCCTTTTTACTCCTAATCCTTAGCCTCTAACACCTGTGCAGTGGGTGGGTATGGCGCTTCCGTGAAGTCCACTTGACTTGATTCCCAGGTTCTCCTGGCAAAGCAGGGGAGTTTGTTGACCTTAAAGTCCTGGCATCAAATATACTTATTTACTCAGACTCTTGCCAAAGGGTGGGGACAAAAGGAAAGATTCTTTTGCAATTGGTCAATGAAGTACTTTGTTATGATTTTCTCTTGTTGTACAGGTGCCCAGGTGTCTCGGATACAAGGCAGAGAGATTTTCCTCATTAGCTTTCCCTGCATTAAGCCCCAAAGTCAGTTGTACAAATTCAGGATAACAATAATAATAATGGCGCAGTTTCTTCTGTGGTAGAAAAAGTTATCTTTAGAAAGAAGTAGTCTAAGAGAAGTTTACATAGAGTTTAAAAAAAAAACAAGACACCAATTCTTCCCTATTCTCTTTGAGTTTCATTCTTTGCCATTCAGCATCTGTTTGATGATTTTATTTTTTGATGCAGCTTTTATTTTCTATCTTTGGGCTGGAGATACTTCTGGATTATCCATCCAAACCAAGCATAGTCTTTCAAGGGACAAAAATTTTAAGATAATGAATTTGATTTTTCTCACTTATATTAGAAGACACTTAGGAGTCATAGGTCCCTGGATTTTAAGTCATGGGAAAATAAAATCTATCAAAATAAAAATAATGAGTTGGGGAGTAGAGATGACAATGTACCTTTGGGCTACTGTGGATACAAGAAGAAAGTGAAACCTTCTCATATAGTAAAAGATCACCAGAGTAGATACCATATGGCCAGAAACTTAGTGACCTCAGGCTTCTTAGAGAAGTTAACCAATGTAATGGCCAACGCTCTTTTTGGGAGCAACACAGTGTGGCCTATATTGCACAAAGTTCTCCACACAGCCTGTGCAGTGCAGGCACTTCTACCTTTTGTTAGAGGCCACTTTAAAAACAAAAACAAAAACAAAACAAAAAACAAACTATGAGTATCCCACATAGGGCAGAGCTGGAGGGCAACCAGTTCACCATTGGGTTGATTTACTAGTTTTCCCCAGAGCTAGAGGGCAACCAGTTCACCATAGGGTTGATTTACTAGTTTTCCCCAGGAGATCATTATGTAAGATATGTTAAATAGCATAACATCATTTAAAAAAAAATTAACTACTAAAAGCATTATTTTATTTTTTATTGTATGATTTCTTTTTTTTTCTCTTTCTGGTATGATTTCTTATTTACATTTAATAATTGTACATCTTTATAGCATACAGTATGGTTTTATATTCTAATTGTTGGGATTTTGTCTTCTGGGGACAAAGTGATATTTTCATCTTGTTTTAAGAAAGATAAATGTGGCAAAAGTTCCAAAGTTACTCCCTGGCCCCAAGGGAAGGTGGTGAACAGGGGAAGAAAAAAAAAAGTACATTTGCTTAATTGACAACAAAATGAAAATCTATTTGCTGATGATAATGTATATAGTAATGTCTTTGTCTTGATAGATATGCCTGGTATTCATGCTGGAAAAATCACTGTTGTACACTGTAAACATATATGTGATTAAATGTAAATTAAAATAAAATTTTTTTTTAAAAAGAAAGATTAAATGTGATCAAGCCCTGCTAATTTTGTTCTCAGGACCTATCTCCTTCAGTAATGTTGAATGAGATAAATGCAGTTTCCTTGGTGAGAGATGAACATATCATTTCAACCACAGTGTGTCTTCACAGATGAAATGATATCTGTATTAATAAGAATACTTTGGGAGGGCTCTGGGCTCCCCTGTTAATGTGATCTTTGGGAAGATACATATTCCTGTCTTGTCCTGTGGGCCAGATCCAAGGAATGTTTTCCATGAATACAGGAGGAATTTGACTGGATTTGAGAAAACATTTCCAGAGAGTAACAGTTACTCAACACTGAAAGGGCTGAAATAGAGGAGGTAGGACACCTCCTCCTCAGGAGATCTTGATAAAGGAAGCATCTCATCTCTCGGAGACATCTTAACGGTGGCCGAGTCTGGCAGTCAGAGAACCGGTTAGATCACCTATCAAAGTGATACCAGTGATACCACTTTTCTGTGAAAGAGGTTCTAGTCAGTATTTCTGAGAAGTCTGAAGATCCATTTCCATGTTTAAAGAGGAGACATTTTTGAAACACAGTCACACTTACAGATAAAATTTGAAACACTATTTTTTGGGAACCACTTCATTACCACCAGCAAGATAGGAGCCTTTAGCACCTGGACAACTGGTCTTCCCTGTTACAGCAAAGCTCTTGTGGTGTTTGACTGATGGTTTGCGGGCTCAGTAGCACAGTGATTAACCATCTCAGGAAACATGGTCCTTACCCTTTGGAGTGACAAGTACCTTCCTCATTTGCTCAGTATAGGCCAGCCAGTCCTGGGTCTCTCTCACACTGCATATAGAACTCAGAACCTGGTTAATGGTTAATTACTGAAGCTTATTTTTAAAAAATTGTTATGGGGCTCATGTGCTCACTGGAGAAAAACAGAGAGAGAGAGAGAGAGAGACAGGGAAAGCAATGAAAGTATTCCCTGGGGGCATGGTCATGCTGCAACCCCCTCTCCTCCATTCTCCTCTCGGGACTTGGGGCACATAAGCACATGAAGCCAATGTGTTGAAGCTCATTTTTGTGGAACAATGTCATATCAAAAGAATGGCAGTTCTCAACTATCCAACACTTATCTTCTCTGGGGAGTATCCTGCCTGGGATATCACTTGTACATGCTGGTGTGTGTGTATGACAAGATCAGACAGATCCACCCTTCATAAGAGGAATGAAGAGAAAAGTGGGTGAGAATCAAGGAATAGAGGGAGGGTTTAGAATGGGTGGAAGCAGCAAGATTACTCAACACTTGGACTTCTAATCAAAGGATCTTAGTAAGGTACAGTATATCCTTTATTGGGCAGAAAATAAAAATGCAAAACAGAAGCCAGTGGAGACTTAATAAACAGAGCAATCAATAGGGCAGTGCAAGAGGATGTGAGCACGATGAAGGTTTTAACTCAGAGGAGCTCTAGTGTACGGTGAATGTTGGTCTCCTTCATGCTGTCTTGAGTCAATGCAAAAGACTTTGGATTAATTTGTACACTTGATCGTCGCAAGTAGTACGCCCATAGCTTTTTAAGACAATGAAAAGTCTTTAAAAAGTCTTATTCATGTCAGCCTCATGGTCTAGTGGTTAAGGAAACAAGATCCTACATGGCTGAACGGGTAGTTTAAATCTTGGCTCCAATAGCTTGATAAACAGGCTGGGCAGGTCAGCAGGTGGTGTGGAGGTTAAGGCACTTGATCCCACTTGGCTAGCTGCATGGTTCGATTTCTGGACCCAGAGTCTTGAAAATCACACCAGTGCATGGGTGTGCATGTCCAAAATTCCAAGAGGAGACTGGAGGAGAAGGGATTGCAATATGGCTATCTCCTACCCTGGGGTGGGTGAATTCTCACTTTGCCTCTCTCTGTCTCTCTCTGGCAAGAGCACACACATTATCATAAAAACTAGAAAAACAAAAAAGAAAGCTGGGCATATGTGTATGTGTGTTCAAAATCCCAACAGGATTAGGCAATAAAGGAGAAAACACTGAGGTGTGACCACGCTCCCCTTGCGGGGGGGCGGGGGCATGTTTTCTCTCTCTCCCTCTGTGACCATCTGTCTTTCATGTGCCCTCTGGCAAATTAAAATGAAAAAAGATTTTTTCAGGTAAATGTATTCTCCTTTTTAAAATGCTTTCAGAGGAAGCTCACCCGTACTTGGGCTAGGTACATTAAGTGTGGTCAGAAGGAGTACTGAGATGATCAACGGTTCTGAATACTTAACTTTAAGACTAATCTCACATCTAGAGTTTTCATTCCCTATTTTCTTCCTGTCTAAGCCCCTACCTTCTTTGTTTCTCTCTACTTTTTAAAATAATAATAATTATTATTACTATTTTAATTTTGTAGATGGCAAATGCACTCAGTAGAGAGGGATGGGGGGGCGGAGAGGGAAAATGAGAAGGCAAGCTTCCAAGTCCAGAACTTGAATCCTGGTCAGTTGTGTGGAAGTCCAGCACCTTAACCACCATGCCACCTGCTGGCCTGGTTCCTACCTTCTTAAACTGGGATTCAAGATTACTGGGCAAAGAGCTGTATTGCCTGGGGTAAGCCATTTAGTTTTGTTCAATTTGCTTATCTGTGAAAGATGTTTCTATACATCATAGACCTGTTATTGAGAATGTACAGGAACATATATGAAAATATCAAACAGTAGATAAAAGCAAAGATTGTTATGCTTCTTCCTTGGTTATTGGGCTAAGTTTTATATATATATATATACACACACATACATATATATATATATACACACACACATATTAAATCAGAAGCAATTGACACTAAATGTAGGGCCAAAAAGAGAAGGATTTACATCTGGACAACCCTTTGAAGATAAGAAACAGACTTAAGGAGGCAGATAGCCTAGTGGGCAGGAAGATTCATGGAGAGCCAGGTCACTCTGCTGGTTAAGAGACCTTGAGCAAGCTACTCTTTCTCCTCAAGGTCAACAAGAATCACACCTGTTTTTCTGAGATCACAAGAGGAAATGAAAGTGAGATTATTTTGACTTCATTTTGAAAACAAGGTTAAGGGGAACTATATCATTCCAAAACAATTTGAATGTTAACTACCTTGCTCTGTCTCAGGTATTTTTTGTCTCTAAAAGATCTCAAGAAGACCCCTTGACCTGGCAACCTGAGAGGAGGTCTGGATTAGCACATAACTGAGCACAGGGAGCCCACCTCGTCTGATTCACTTCCTCTAGCTGAGAATGTATGTGTAGGGCCTTGCATGGCATAAACCACATTTCTGTCTTCCTTGTTTTTATCTGTTTTCCATTTTATCGCTAGATTATGAGCCACTATTAAAAATGACCACAAATCTGTAGAGCAATCAATCACTACATAGCAGCTGGGATTATATGAGAAAAGTCACAGGAAAGCAAAGTGCTACATAGATGTTCATTATGTTGATGGTTATCTGGTTAGCCACTAACTTTCTAAATTACTTTAATTGAGAAACTTTTTAAAGTGCCAGAAGAGAGATAGGTAGCACCTAAGAGAAAATATTTGAGACCCCAAAACAACAACCCTACTTTTAACTTGGCTCGCGTATGGTTATGACCTACACTACACTCACCTTCCAGAGATGGTTTTATAAGAAAGTTCTTTTGAAGAAGTATGTCAGGAGCTCTAGTCCCTGAAGGAAGCTGCTTTACTTTCAAAGCAACAGTGACAAGTTTCTCTATGGTCAATGTCCCTAAGAATGACTGAGGTTCAGTCTTGGTGGCTGGCGGGGGAGAAGAGTAGTCAATGGCTGAAATCCTGGAAATTCTGACTCAATACAAAAGTGAAGAATGGGTCACGCATGAAACACATTGAGTGTTAGTGTTAATGATATCAGTGTCCTACTGTTTACATTATCATCTTCTAAAGGCAGTCATAGGAAACATGGCTTTTTGGTGTTATTTCTGTAGGTTGATATTCTATATTTGTCCTCCTTTTTTGAGGATATAAAACCAATTTTGGCAGTTCTTCCTCCCTTGAAAATGTCTGAGGATTAATAACTTCTTCACCTTCTTAGTCATAGGTAGAAATCTCATTACTGAGGGAAATCCCCTGCTTCATGACGCTAGAATCTGGTTGGGCTTTCTTCAAGGCTGTCTCTCGTCCCTATCAACTTCTCTGTGTGCCTGGCTTCAGTTTTCTTCTCTTACCTAGTCCTTTCCTGGGACCCAGCATCACTGGGGACTGAACTCTGCAAATCTATGATTTGAAAAGCAGTCATTGTTCTGACTAGTGCATTTCTTGCCTAAAATTTTGTGATGATTGCATTGTAGTTGATTCAATGTTGGATATTTCAGACTTTTTGAACTCAGGTAACTTTAGAGCTAAAAGTGACACTACCAATCAAACAAGGGAATTTTCAGCTGAAGAATCCCAGAGAGCTTAAATTACTTGCTCTGATCCCTTGATTACCTATTGCAGAGATAAAATTGATATTCAATCCTTCTGATTCACAGTTGACCATTCATCCAAGAAAGGGGTTCTCAAAATGACTTTGGAAAAGAAGCATAAGATCACCCGGGGACTTCATAAAAATGCAAAGAATTAGGCCTACTGAGTCAGCAGCTCTGCATCGTGTATTTTAACAAGCTTCTAGGGAATTCAGATACTTGGTAACATCAAGAAACATTGTCTATGGTATGTTAAATCAAACTTTTGGGGACAATTAAGTATTTTTATCATTTATAGAAGAATTGAATGCTGATCAGTAATTTCTGTCATGCTTGATTCTTTTGTCCATTTATACATTTATTCTTGTGTATCCATTCTTGTATTAGGCACCATTTGGATCAGAAGGACATATTCAATATTGATCTTTCTTTCAAGGAGTCAGTAGGGAAACATGGCATAGAGAAAGGAAGCTTTTACATTGGGGTGTAAGGCAGAATAGAACAGACTGAACAATATAGACACCAAGGGCAAGATGAGTTTCGGAATACTTTGGGCTATGAAGTTGAGATTGGAAATGTCAATGGTGGAGGGAGGGTATGGGGATTAGTAATCATATAATAGAAACAATTAGAAGACTGCTCAGATTGGAGGAGAGAGCTCATGTTCTCCTATGAGGCAGGCCTATGAGAAGTTATTGAGACTGAATTTCTCCATTGAATTTAGGACCCAAAGGTACTGGCTTTAGGGACTAAAGAGAATGGATGGCTGGCCTTAGATCCATTGCTCAGCAATTGACTCTGAAAGGTTCTACCTGGTGGGAAGGGCAAGAAGAAATATTTTTAGACTTCACTACAGTACAAGCTTCAAGCAAGTTCTCCTACTCAGCCAGTTGGGAAACAATGCATTCCTAGGACACCCTGACAGGTCACTCAAGCAGCCTCCTTGGGCTGAGCTGTTCTTTTAAAGGAAAAGCTTTGGGTTAACACTGAATTTGGAAGATAATCCAACAAACGGAAAGTGGCAACAGAAGGTTGAGTCATGAGTGCGTACTTCATGGAGGCCAGTCTTTGCTTCTCAGCATGACAAGGACTATGGGGTTTGATTGACATTTTCATATTATAACAGTAAATTTTCTTTTTTTTTTAATTTAATTTTTTTGAATATTTATTTATTTATTTTTATATTACATTTAATATTTATTTTATATTATATTTAATCACAAATATCTTTATGGTGTATAACATTTCTTTATCCAGCATGATTACCATGCATGTCAGTCAAAGATATTACTATACACTTTGTAATCAACAAATAGCTTTTAATTTTAAAAATTTTATTTATTATTATCACAATCTTGTTTACATTACATTGAATAACATATATCTTTACAGTGTATTAAATGTCTTTTTACAGAAGGAATATCATGCATATCAGTTAAGAGAAAGACATTACTATCCACATCGTCATCAAATAGCTTTTCATCATTTTTCCAGATTACTATTATTATTATTCTCATTATTTTTTTAAACATTCAATCTCTATAAATCAATCTCTACCATAAAGTGTGGTAGTTGGTATATATCAAGTGGATACATACAATATCTTTCTTTCCTATCCTGACTTGATTCACTCAGCAATAGATCCTCCATATCTGACCACCTTCTATCAAATGCCAAGGTCTTGTTGTTTTTATGGCTGAATACGGGCCAAGGTCTTGTTGTTTTTATGGCTGAATACGGGCCAAGGTCTTGTTGTTTTTATGGCTGAATACGGGCCAAGGTCTTGTTGTTTTTATGGCTGAATACGGGCCAAGGTCTTGTTGTTTTTATGGCTGAATACGGGCCAGCAGATGGCATAATGGCTATGTCTCTGAACTCTCACGTAGTCGACTGCGATTTGAATCCTAGACTTGGTGGCTTAAACTCATGTCAGGTATGTGTGCATGTGTGCCCAAGATCCCAAGAGGAGAATGGAGAAGAAGGGATTGCAGGGTGGCCATACCCCCGGGGGGTGATTTCTTGCTTTCTGTCTTTCTGTTTCTCTCTGTCTTTCTGGCAAGCACATGCAAAATCCTCTCAAAAAATTTAATTTTTATGACTGAATAGTATTCCACAGAATATATGCGCCACACTTTTTCAATCCATTCATCTGTCTGTGGACATTTGGTTGGTTCTGTCTTAGCAATTGTGAACAATGCCACAATGAACACTGATGTGCAAGCGCTTTTCCTACTGAGCATTCTCCTGTACTTTGGGTAGACACCCAGAAGTGGGATTGCTGGATCAAATGGTAGTTCTATTTATAGCTCTTTGAGGAACCTCCGTATTGTTTCCCACAGTGGCTGGACCAATTTATGTTCCCATCAACAGCGTAGGAGAGTTCCTCTTTCACCACAACCTTGCCAACACATGTTTTTTTTGTACTTTAAAGTATCTTATTGTGGTTTTAATCTGTATCTGCCCTAGGATAAAGAATGTTAAGCATTTCTTCAAATGCTTTTTGGCTGTTCATATGTCTTCCTGAGAGAGATTTTTGTTCAGCTCATTTTCCCTTCTTTTAATTGGGTTAATACTTTTTTTTTTTTTTTTTCAGGTAAGTCACTTGAGTTCCCTGGGTATTCTGGTTATAAGTCCCTTATCTGAGGTGTATTTTACAAAAATATTCTCCCATTTTGAGATTTGTTGATTCACACTAATTACTATGTCCTTTGCTGTGCAGAAACTTCTCAATCTGAAATAGTCCCACTTGTCTATTTTAGTGATCATTGCCCATGCTTTGGGAGTCTTATTTAAGAAGTCTTTGCCTACCCCAATGTCTCACAGGAGTTTTATATTTTGAGGCCTTACTTTCAGATATTTGATCCATTTTGAGTTGATTTTTATTAATGGTGAAAGATGAGGATTCAGTTTCATCTTTCTGCAGGTGGATATCCAGTTTTTCCAGCACCATTTGCTAAACAGGTCTTCCTTTTCCCACTAGATTGACTGGTATTCTTTGTCAAAAATCAGTTGGCTGTAAGTTTTAGGGTTTATTTTTGGGATCTCTTTTCTATTCCACTGGTCCACTCGTTTTTTGTGCCAAAACCATGCTGTTTTGATGATCACAGCTTTATAGTATATTTTGGGATCAGAGAGTGAGATGCTGCCCACTCTACTCTTCTTGCTCAGGATTGCTTTGACAAAATGAGGTCTTTTATGATTCCAGACAAATTCTACAATTGTCTTTTCCAGATCTGTGAAGAATGTCTAGTATTTTGACTGGAATTGCATTAAATATGTAGGTTAATTTGAGTAGAATTGCCATTTTGATCATATTAATTATTGCAATCCAAGAACATGGAATGTCCTTCCACTTTTTTGTTTCCTTTTCAATATCTTTTTTAGATTTTCATAGTTTTCTTTGTAAATGTCTTTTTTTAGAATTATTTATTTATGTATTTCCATTTGTTATTGTTATTTTTTTCTTTATTTGATGAGAGAGAGAGAGACAGAGAGACAGAGAGATAAATGGAAAGGGAGAAAGCAAGCCACCAGGTCCAGGACTTGAACCATGTTTGGCCATGTGGGAATCCAGCACCCTTATCCACCACACCACCTGCTGGCCCCTAAATGTCTTTGACTTCCTTAGTTCGGTTTATCCATAAGCATTGTGGCTGTGGTAAAAACCACAAAAAGTATTCCTTCCTTCAGCTCTACCTCGTTCAACTTGTTGTTCTTATATAGAAGTGCTATAGATTTTTGGATGTTGATCTTCTATCCTGACACTTTACTGTGTTCATTTATTACTTTGAGAAGTTTTTTCATGGAAACTTTTGGATCTCTTAAGTGTACTATCATATTATCTGCAAATAAAGATATTTTCAACTCTTCTTTGCCTATTTGAATACCTTGTATATTATTCTATTTTCTGATTGCATTGGCTAAGGCTTCCAGCACTATATTAAAAAGAAGTGGAGAAAGTGGGCAGCTTTATCTAGTACCAGTTTTTAGTAGAAAAGCTTTTTGCTTTTTCCTATTCAGTATAATATTAGTTATAAGTTTTTCATATATGGCTTTTATTGGTATTCTATACTAATCTTTTTTTTTTTTTTTGGAGAGGTTTTTGCTATAGGGCACATGCACTTGCCAGACAGACAGAGAGAGACAGAGACAGAAAGCGAGAAATCAGCCCCCGGGGGGATGGCCACACGGCAATCCCTTCTCCTCCGTTCTCCTCTTGGGATCTTGGGCATGCACGTACACGCACCCGGCATGAGTTTAAGCCACCGGGTCCAGGACGTGAACCGCAGTCGACTACATGGGAGTCCAGTGACATAGCCATTACGCTAACTGCTGGTCTCTTCTATACCAATCTTGCCAAGAGTCTTAATTATGAAGGGATGTTGTATTTTATCAAATGCTTTCTCTGCATCGATTGAAATGATCATATAGTTTCTATCTTTCTTTCGGTTAATATGGTGTATTATGTTTATGGTTTTGAGTATGCTGAACCACCCTGGAATAAAGCCTACGTGATTGTGATGAATAATCTTTTTAAAATATGTTGTTGGATACAACTTGCAAGTATCTTGCTGAGAATTTTTGCATCTATATTCATCAGAGATATTGGTCTTTAGTTTTCCTTTTTTTTTTTTTGTCATGTCTTTATCTGTTTTGGGAGTGAAGATGATGGGGGTTTCATCAAATGAATTTGGGAGCTTTCTTTCCTTTTGGATCTTTAGAAATAATTTTAGTAGAATGAGGGTTAATGCTTCCTTAAAAGTTTTATAGAATTCGGAAGTGAAGCCATCAGGACCTGGGCTTTTCTTTTTCAGGAGGCTATTTATTACTGATTCAATCTCATGACTTTTTATGAGTCTATTCAGGTTTTTCTATGTCCTCCCAATTCAATCTTGGTAGATTATATGCATCCAGGAATTTGTCCATCTCCTCCATGTTCTCTTGTTTGTTGGCATATAGTCGCTCATAGTATCCTCAAATGATATTTTGTATTTCTACTGTATCTGTTATAACAGTAATTTTTCTGTGATCTATTTGTACTACCTGTGATTTTTATTACACCTAATTATTTTATGCATTGATATATTTATTCTTGAATGCTCATTTCCATATTAAGTACTTTATGGATCAGAAGGATATATCAGACATAGGTCCTTCCTCCAAGGAAGGATCACTTCATAATCCTGTAGAGATGCATATATATGCATGAAAATTACATTGGTATTCATAACAAGGTTCTACTAGATCTCCAAAAGGCTTCTGGACTGCCAAGAAAAACATCTATATAGTATCCAGCTTTTGGATATATTTTTATGTTTTAATTTTTGAATAATCTGTTTTTGATATATGTAATAAATCTAGTTATCAGGATTTTTTAGTCTGAAAATATTGGTTTCAATCATGATAGATAATAGAGAACTTATTGCAGTTTTAACCACTGTTATTTTTCAAAATAATACTAGCTAACATTCATTGAGTAGTCTTAGGCACTGTACACTGTTTCAAATTCATTATCTAGATCATACTAACAATTATTCTATTACCATTATTTTTGTCTTCATCTTACAGATGAGCAGACAGAATCACAGAGAGGTAAATAGTATCTGCAAAGCCATGCAGAGAGTAAGTGGTGAAGCCTGATTCTCTTGCTCTCATAACACACACACACACGCACACACACACACACACACACATGCACACACACGCACACACATGAGCACACACGCATATCCACACACAATCACTCAATTCTGGTGGGAGATAGGATCGCATCTTAGAAAGAGGTAAAGATTTGAAGATATCAAGCTAATACCTGGCTGAGCAATTTTTGGGAGGAAGCTACTTTTGTTTTTTGAATAAAGTTTATCTTATTTATGTTTTCAATGAAATACAGATGAGAAGGAGAGAAAGAGAGGAGAGAGAAAGAGGCAGAGAGAGAGAGAGAGAGAGAAGGACCATGTCCAACAGCGTCTTGACACTGCAATTCACCCTCAGCCTCAGCTGGCTCCAGATCATGGGAATGATGTGCTCAGCACACTCAGGGAAGTCTCAGGACTTAAACCTGGAACCTTTCCACGTGGGTCACCCTTACAGAGTGCCACATTGTATTGCTCCAGCTTTTGGTCCCCTGGAAGCCTCCTTTGATCCAGCTCCCTTTTCCTAACTCATGATTCTGTTCCTAACTCATCAGTCAGCTTAGTTGAGAAGAATCATATGTCTGCCCAGGTGACCTGGTAACTGCTCAGTTAACTACCCATTTCATGTGGAGCTCTTTGGAGAACCAGGCACACTGACACAAACTTGGAGCCTCTTTTTTTGAATAAAGTTTATCTTATTTATGTTTTCAATGAAATACAGATGAGAAGGAGAGAAAGAGAGGAGAGAGAAAGAGGCAGAGAGAGAGAGAGAGAGAGAAGGACCATGTCCAACAGCGTCTTGACACTGCAATTCACCCTCAGCCTCAGCTGGCTCCAGATCATGGGAATGATGTGCTCAGCACACTCAGGGAAGTCTCAGGACTTAAACCTGGAACCTTTCCACGTGGGTCACCCTTACAGAGTGCCACATTGTATTGCTCCAGCTTTTGGTCCCCTGGAAGCCTCCTTTGATCCAGCTCCCTTTTCCTAACTCATGATTCTGTTCCTAACTCATCAGTCAGCTTAGTTGAGAAGAATCATATGTCTGCCCAGGTGACCTGGTAACTGCTCAGTTAACTACCCATTTCATGTGGAGCTCTTTGGAGAACCAGGCACACTGACACAAACTTGGAGCCTCTTTGCTCTCTGACAGATAGATGCCGGCATCTCTAAAAATAAAAGCATTTCGTCTTCAGGGCTGTGTCTTGTTGCCTAGACACTATTCCACTCCACGGAAGTCACATTTTCCTCTGCTTCTCCTGGCAGCCCCTGAAGCTGGCAGCTTAGGGCCACAGAGAGTGTCACACATAGCTCCTCATTCTTACTTTCTCCAGTGTCTGGTATCACAGGAACCCACCCACTAAACCCTTAGCCTTCCCTCCCAGCCACTGCAGCCCTTCACTCATGGGCTTCTAGATAATGAATCTGAATGAATTAGGTAACATATGAGTTTCCTTGTATTTTTCAAACATCTGTGAAGAAGATTTATGCCTGCAGTAGAAACAAATATTTGCATTCTAATTTTCTAGAATGGATAGGATTTTTTTTTTTGGCAAAGCAGTAATCTCCCCATGTTTGCGGGGGGTATTCCAGCACCCTCAGTGGGTGCCTGAAGTCATGGCTAGTAGTGAACCATAGTACTATACTTACTGTGCTATATGTTTTCCATCGCATACATCTCTATGAGAAAGTTTAATTTACAAATTAGGCACATAAGAGATGAATAATAATTACTACTAATAAAATAATTACAACAATATACTATAATAAAAGTTAAGTGTATGTTGTCTCTTACTCTAAAAATCTTACTGTAATATCTTATTTTCAGACCGTGGTTGGCTATGAGTAACTGAAACTGTGGAAAAGGAAGGGGCCCCACCATACTCTTCGGTGGCTCCTATCTGAATTCAGAGCTTCTCTTCAGAGTTTACCTTAAGGAAAATTGTTGCATTAGTAATGATCCCCACAGGAAGGTCTGTGAAATTTGAAATGCAGCAATTATAACAGATACCTTTTTTATTGTAGTGAAATACACATAACATAAAATGTACCATCGGTGGCACTTAGTAAGTCTCAGTGTTATAGGAAACCTCACCACTAACGCTCCAGAATATTTCCATCATCCCAAAAAGAGACCCCGTGCTCATTAAGCTATCATTCTCCATTTTTCCTTCTGCCAGGCCCTGATAACCACTATTTATTTTTTTGCTTGCTTTCTCTCTCTCTCTCTCTTCTTTTCTCCTTTTTAAAGTTGATTGATTGATATTCATTTTCTAAACAACAGAGACAGAGCCCAGAGAGAGAGGTGGCATCCTTATAATAGGTTCTCCATACCAAGGTCCACCCTCAGCTCAGCCAGCTGCAGACCGTGGACACACACATACCCAGCTCACCGAGAGAGGTCTCTGGATATGAACATGAAAACTTCTCATGTAGGGCACTACATTTCACTGCTGTGCCACCCTCTGGTTCTTTGATAAGTTTTCTCTCTCTGTGAACTTGCCTATTCTGGACAATGTAATATAATGTTCATTGTTGAATACGATAAATATGGAAATATATTTGAGTTGATTATTGCACATTGCATGCATAATTATAAAAAATCATATCGTACCTCAAAAAGATGTACAATTAAATGTTAATAAGAAATTATAAGGGGGGTCAGCAGTTAGCGTAATGGCTATGTCGCTGGACTCCCATGTAGTCGACCGCGGTTTGAGTCCTGGACCCAGTGGCTTAAACTGATGCTGGGCGCGTGTGCGTGCATGCCCAAGATCCTGAGAGGAGAATGAAGAAAGGATTTCTGTGTGACCATCCCCTCTGGTGGGTGATTTCTCACTTTCTGTCTCTCTCTGTCTTTCTGATGAGCACACATGCCCTATAACAAAAAACCTCTCAAAAAAAAAAAGAAATTATAAAATAAACTTTTAAAAAGAACTATAATTTTGTTAATTAAATGCTCTACATTCACATTGCTTCAAAATATTAAAGGGAAACAGGTTTTCCTTTCTTCTTCTTTTTAATAACAAAATGAATATTAACCTTTTAAAACAGTTTATTTATTAACAAATGTATTTTTAGTTATACAAAAAAAATCTATTTCCTTTTTTATTTTTTTATTTTATTTTTTACATTTTTTAAAATACATTCAATCACATTATTTAGCTTACAAGATGATCATTTCAATATGTGAACATTTCACATATTGACATGATCACCAGTCCAGTTGATCAAAATATAACAATACTACCTCCCTGTCTCAACAATGCTGTCTCCATATCCCTCCTCCAAATGTTTTTCCCCAGGCCAGCAATCCCATTCCTTGGCATCTACCCGAAGGTTTTCATTTCTTCTATCTTATCCTCCTTCAGTCCAGGTCCTTTCCTTCCTGAAGACAGCATATTTGTAGATTCTTATATGATACAGAATATGTGTACCCCAATAAAAGTAAATATGACAGAAGTCTTAACTCCCACATTGTAACATGAAAGGCAACATTCTAATCACAAAGTCTCTACCTTGCTTTTTTGTTTCTTAACAAAATGTCCTGGAACTTTGTCCACACAGGCACACAGAGTGCTTCCTCATTCCTTTTTCTAGCTGCATAGCAGTGTGTTGTTTGGATGTGCCATGGTTATTTACCTAAGTCTTCCTTGATAGACAAATGGATTGGTTTCTAATTATTCAGCTTCACCAGCAAAGCTGCCATGGATCATTGTGCATTGTGTCATTGCAAGTCTGTTGGTAGTGCAAGTTTCTAGGGGATGAATTACTGGGTCAGAGGGCACGTGGACTTGTCATTTTAACTCTTGCCCAGTTGCTGATCTGCATTGCCACTGGTGACTCATGAGAGTCTCAGCTTCTATCAGAGACTGTCACTTACCTTTCTATTTTTTCCCACTTTGAATATTTGATATTTGAATATCCATTTATATGCTAAAGAGACAGAATTTAAGAAAGAAATGTTCTTAAAAAGAAAGAAACAGGGACCAACAGTTAGTGTAATGGCTATGTCGCTGGACTCCCATGTAGTTGACCGCGGTTCGAGTCCTGGACCCGGTGGCTTAAACTGATGCCGGGCGTGTGTGCGTGCGTGCCCAAGATCCCAAGAGGAGAATGGAGGAGAAGGGATTGCGGTGTGGCCATCCCCCCTGGGGATTTCTCTCTTTCTGGCTTTCTATCTCTCTGCCTGTCTGGAGAGCACACACGCCCTATAGCAAAAACCTCTCCAAAAAAAAAAAAAAAAAGGAAAGAAAAAAAAGTGGCACCTTCCTGTTGCCCATTTGCCATCTCTAGTGATCATTACTACATCAGCATCTTGCCCAAGTCAGCACACCTCTTCCTACTTGGAGAGGATCCTCCAGGGACCAAGGTCTCTATTTCCTGGTCATCTGTGATACCACCGTGTTTTTGTATTTCTCGGGTAGGTTTATCCTGTCATTCCTTTGTGCATCCCATCCTGTAGGTACAGGTTGTGTGATCTACCCCTCAGCGCCCCCACGTGATTCTGCAGCACCCCGAGGCTGCCCTCTGAGCACCAAGCCTGGGCTCCCAGAGTTTATTTACAAGTGATGATAATGCTAATTACAGAGACAGAAGCTAGGTGGGAGGTAGAGCAGGGCTAGGGCTGAAAGTCCTTTTTCATGCTCTTTCCAATCCCACTAGAGAAAGGAGGAGGAGGAAGAGGGGGAGAATGAGCAGCTCTGCTTAGAAACCCAGAAGAAAGCTGCCCGTGAAATCTTCCCAGGGTGGTTGTTTGGGATTGAGCACCTTAATGGAGTTGGTTGCTTTGGGCCCTGCCTTTCTTAAGCTGTAGGACCTGAACATTCTGAGATCTGTGGGCTGCCTCTGATTTCAAGTCTTCAGTTTCTAGTTTATCCTGAAATGTGGAAAAAGGCTTGGGGTTTGTGAGCTGGTGGCAGCCCCATATTTGCTTGCTATTTTTTGTAACAAAGAAGAGAGATTAGGATGAACACCTTTACAAAGTATGACCTAGCTCCAGCCATGTATGTGAAGATACTAGTTAGAGGAAACATGGCCACATGGCTTGAGTGTATCATTAGCCAATTTCTCTTTTTTTTCAGTAGTGCATGCATGCAGCTTCCCATGCCCCTTAGCTGTGAGACATCTG
>NW_006159894.1:2664498-2671578 GCF_000334495.1 Tupaia belangeri chinensis
AGAATCTATGAATCAGAATGGTGATATCTGTGTTGCAGATTGTGATAAAGGGCACCGAAGTCACAGACTGGAACTCTGGATTGCAGAGGAGGAGCACGTGGCCAGTCTGCCTCTCCTAACATCATCCCTCACCCTCCCTTGCCATGTAGATGGGGCAGGATGGGGCCGTGTGCTGGGCCCATCCCCCAGCTTTGCCCCTGATCTGCTGCAAGTGCCTTCCTACCTGGGGCTCCATGTTCCAGTCTTTCAGAGGGGAGAAAACCTGCTGCTCTTCACATAGTATTCATCGTGCACCCTGGGATGACCCTTACCACATCTGAGCGACCTCTGAAGCTGTGAAGCATGGGACCAGGACAAGCAGCTGCCAAGATGCTGCTGCCCAGGATATGTCCCTCCAGCCCCTCCAATGAATCCCTCTGCATGCTGCACTCACTGGTGTTTTTGCGGTGACATGTACCAAACAAGATTCTGGCTTTTGCCAGTCTTCTTGTGCCAGCAGCTCTTTTCTAGCAGGTGGTATGCCCAGCTTGTGCCTCCAGGTCTTGGGGAAATGACATAATCTTGGGGCTGCAGGTGGGAGTTAGGCAGAGCAGCAGGGGATAGTCCCCAGTCCCCAGGCCTGACCCAGCACCCTGAGCCCTGCTCACAGGAGCTAAGCCTTGCACAGCTGATCTGCTCCTCCACAACCCACCTCCTACCAATTCTCCTTCCAAAACTCCCCGAGAAGAGGGTGGTTGCCGTTGGCATTCAGCCAAGGTATGATGTTGTGAGATCTCACCAAGTCACTTTACCTCTGGGAGTCTCAGTTTTCTAATTTGGACAGTGAAGGTCATAGTAATACTGACTTCACAGGTTGGTGACAGTGATGATGTGAGACCTTTTTTGTGAAAGTGATTCTTTAAAGTCTTCATACATATTCACTATTTTTATCCCTATGGATTATTGTCTAGGCAACTCCCAAGGAAGTGGGTAAAGAGTGAGGATCATTCCAAGGGCTCAGAGTGGCTAGGATCCCCACTCTTGGAAAGGAGGTGGCCAGCACATCCCTGTAGGATCATACTTGGTAGACGGTCTCTCAGCCGACTGCCTCCATGTCTCAGCCTGGGGACCAACACATGACAGCAACTTTGCACACACTTCTGTGCATCAAGCACCATCTTAAACAAGTCACGTGTACTTTCTTATCTTGTCCTCTTGATACCTATGGGAGGTGCTATCATCAGAATTTGAATCCAACCCCCAAGTCCTTGCCCAGCTTTTGACCCCACTCAATTAACACATACAGGATGCAGGAAGGTGCTCAGGGAAAAACTTACAGAACCAGCCAGAGAGAACATGTCAGTACTGGGCTCATCCCTATAGTCCCTCTCACCTATCCTGAGGTTTCTGGAAGAGACAAGCTGATGGCTCCCACTCACTACCCACCATGTACTCTGCAACAGTCAGCCTGCACACCTCACCCTCAGGTCTTTTCCAGGGCTTGTGCCAGGCACCCCTGGGATGACTTAGGCATCACATCCAGCTCTGGAGTTCTATCACAACTGGCTCATGAGTTAGTAGGTCTGCAATACCAAAGGCACAAACTGGGTGCCTTAGTACAAAAGAAATGTCATATCCCACGTCCCTGAAGTCCAGGAGTCTGATATCAAGGTCTTGGTGAGTGGGTTCCTTCTGAGGCTGTGCAGGAGCACCTGGCCCAGACCTCTCACAGGAAAGGGAAGCCCAGGACAAATGGCAGAGAGTGGGAACATGTGAGTTGTACAGCAGACGCCTTACACAGCCTCTCCTTTGTTCCTCACCCACATCCTCCGAGGACGGTATGAGCACACTCACCACTTTTCTGATCAGGTTCATGCGATGCTCAGTTCTCTGCTGTGCTTCTGATTCGGCCCAGCTGTGGCAGCAGGGTCAGAACTCACTGAGTACTGGCTGCCCTGAAAGTGGATCCCAGTAGGTGTCTCTGCCTCCCTTCACTTCGCCTGTGCGAATCTCCAGACCACGTGAACCTCCTGGCCCACCGCTGTGCTGTCTTCTGCTGAGCCCAGTGTCAACCTCAGTGTTTGCCCATCCAAATTCCTCTTATCTGATAGCCACATCTGATTTTTCTCCGGCCCTTCTGGGCCTTCAGGAAAACAAAGTTAGCTTGGTTAGCAGACATGGGCCGGGGCTGTCACCAAATGCCCTACTCCCTAAGCTTTTGGGAACACTTTGCTTTCTCTTCCTATTGCACAGTGAGGTCAGGCCCTGCCACACAGCCCATGGTAGCTTCCTTTCTGTCCACTGAGTGTACCAGCTCCTGATTGTCAGCTTAACCTTTCCATGGTTTTTCTATTCAATCCTCTCAACAACCTATTTAGATAAACACCTTTATGCTTCCCATTTTATAGATGGAAGAAAAAAAAATAGATGTACAGAGATGCTAAGTAACTTGACCAAGGTCACAATGGATTTCAGAAATGAGGTTTGAATCAGGTGCTATTGAGAGCTCATAATCAAAATCTCACCCAGTAGCTCACATGTATATAGGTTAGGTGTGATAGAGGACTTATAGATAGAGAAATGATTTATAGATAGATGATAGAGATAGATAAATAACAAACAAAAGAGAGATGATAGGCATGTAGGTGATAGCTGATTGATAAATTATATAGATAGATGACAGATACAGACAGACAGATAGAAGGTTTCTTCATGTAAGAGGCTATTAGCTCCCACAGGAGATAGGGATTATTTGTTCATTTTGAATACATGTTTCTAAATCAATCTGTTCAAATTCTGCCCAGCATAGGTGCACAGCCTCATGGTAGTCATCTTCTAGTGAAGGAAATAAAAAGCCTGAGAAGTCAAGTTCCTCATGCAAGGGGGGCCCAAGGCAGGAGGTGGCCCAAGGCCTCCCACCCCTCCACCTGCCCATGCGGGTCCCCTGTGTGGAGCAGAGCCAGCAGGGGGGAGCATCTCCCTCAGAAGTGATATGGGGCAGAGCAGCAAGGGCAGCTTTCTGGATGCCGCCTCCTCTCCTGGACACTGGACGTTAGACATGAGGCTCATCCCAGGTGAGCTCATCTGGGCAGATGTGGGGACCTGGGTCAGCCATGGCCTCTACCCTGGAGCTAGCAGCTAGTGAGGGTACTCACTAGCTCAGGTGGGTGAGGCATGGGAGAAGGGAGATCCCTGCCCTAGGAGGCTGGTCTCCCAGTCCTTCTCCATGCTGACTCCTCCTTTTCTGGTGTTGAATCAACAGAGGGGCATCTTCTTTCTTGTGGCATTGCCATGTCCCCTGAACACAACTCCCAGGTTCCTTCCTCAAGCCCAAGTCCTCTTCCGTGATGCCGTCCCCTTTGAGTCCTGCCTGACCTACCAGTGCAAATGTTCCCCTATCTCTCCATCCTTGGGGACAGAACCCTCAGTGGGGCTTAGCAGGAGCACCCACTCAAAGGTGGTCACGGGTTCCTGCATTCTGCCTGTGGCCTAGAGGACCTCAACTCTGTGGTGGGCGCTGCCTCACCCTTTGTTTCCCCATGGTGGGCAGCAAGGATGTGAGGATTCTCAGCAAGACCAAGTGCTGCTGCCCAGGGACAGCCACAGTCACTTCTGTGCAGCTGTCCTCCCCTTCCACAGCCTCTCAGTCCTATTTCTAGTCACTACAGAACTGTTTCCATCACAGTCAGAGTCACTGCTAGAGAAGATAAGAACCTAATACAGAGGATAAAACCCATCCCCAATGTAAATTAGTACAACCATGTGGAGAATGATATGCAAGTTCCTCAGAAATCTACAAATAGGCCTCCCATACGACCCAGAAATTCCACTCTTAGGTATCTCCCAGTTGGAAAAGCACTTGCACATTCATGTTTATTGCATCATTGTTTAAAATTACTAGGACATGGATCAACCCAAATGTCCAAGAACAGACGAATGGATTAAAAAGATGTGGTACATGTACTCTATGGAATACTACTCAGTCATAAAAAGCAATGACACCCTGACATTTGATATGAAGTGGATGAGAATGGACGATTTAATGCTAAGTGAAAGACAGGTATTGTGTGTCCCACCCAATATATACTGAATGTCTGCACTTCACAGCAGGAGCTGAAAGATTGGAAGGTATGATAGCAGTGAAAGCAACAGGAGATATTAGAGGCAGTATAGGGGAGGTTGGCTAATAGGGGGTATGTAATAGAGGGTGGGAGGGAGGTGACCGAGGAAAAAACAAGCAACATATTTAATAGACATAAAAATGAAAAGTAATCTGCTGATGGTAATGTCTTGACTTAACTAATATGCACTGTGTTCATGCTGAGATAAAGCCACGTTGTACAGTGTCAAGACGTACAGTGATTAAATGTAAAACAATAAAAGGGTGGGAGGGAGGTGATCGAGGAAAAAACACGCAACATATTTAATAGACACAAAAATAAAAAGTAATGTCTGATGGTAATGTCTTGACTTAACTATTAAGCACTGTGTTCATGCTGAGATAAAGCCACTTTGTACAGTGTAAAGACGTACAGTGATTAAATGTAAAACAATAAATAAATAAATAAATAATAGGGATCCAGTCAAGGAGTTAAGATGGGCAGTGGGGGGAAGAAAAGGAAAAGCTCACCTCACTGTTTACATTGAGAGCACAGGCAAGTCACCTAACCGCTTCCTGCCTCAGTTTCCCCACTATAAAACAAGCAACACTAAGTGCGCCATCTAGAGGCTGTGTGATAAATTAGCTTCCATATAAAAGAGAACTTGAGCAGCTTCTGAGCATATCCCCTCGGGCCCCTTTATGATAGTGTCACTGCTGTGGCAGTTGTGCTGCTCCAACAGGTCCTAGGTTTGTCTTGGCTTGACTGATTTCCATTTTCAATTGAAAATTAAATTTGGATAGATTTCAGCCTGACTTGGCCTGTGCCCTGGACCTCAGCCAGTGAGCTCTGAGTAACTGCAGACAGGGTGGGGTCATCGGGATTTGGTGATTGGATTTTTTCCCCTGTGGTTTTGGGCAGCTCACTTCATGACGGGTAGCTGCATCGTCTTTAGACTGGACTTTCTGAGAGTGTTAAGGTTGCTCTGAGAGTCAACTGGAAAGGCTGTTCTTGGAGCGAGGTCATCAGCTTGGATAAAAGGGCTGCCTTCTTTGACCAGTGGCCCCTCAGCCACTCAGAGTCTGACAACAGCCACCTCCAAAGACCTTGCTCTGTTGTGTGGACAAACGGCATCACTGTTTTCACATGCAAGATCTTGACTTTGTGTTATCATCCAGTATTTCCCAGGCCATCAGCCCTTCTCCAGTCCAATGGCTCACACCCCTGAGCTCTGGGGGAGGCAGAAGTAGAGACCCAGCCTACTACAGTTCCCATGTCCCAGTGCCCACTACCTGAGGGATCCTTCTCTTGGCTCAAGTCCAACCAGCTGGGCCACTGGGCCCTGTTCTTGAATCATTTCATCACCCATGACTGACTCTGACCCAACTCTCCAATGTAGAGGGGTCTTTCTGAATATGTCCTTGGGAACCACTGTAGACCCATTCACAGCCCACGCTCCATGACTCCAGGCCTAGACAGGCTGAGTTTCTCTGGATGTGAAACTCTAATGAAGAGAGCATAGCTTGTGCTATATACTTTGCACATATTGTATCTGTGTGTGTGCATCTGTGTGCTTGTGTGTGGAGGCTTTTATTTGTTTGTTTGTTTACTTATTTAAAACACTTTGTCTAAGGCATGAAGTCCCTGAATGCCAGCCCAGAGTATTACAGCAGGAGATGTGAAGGCCAGATCAAGACCAGACTCTTCATGAGTGAATCCAACTCATTGATCCTTTTGCAGATTGAGCCACTGGCAGCCCCCTGAGGTGACTGGGTTATGACTGGTGAATTCTGTCAATGATGTAGAAATGACGCCGTTTTTCCAGGCACTTTATGAGGCTTTGTGCCATGCTGGGCCCTTGGCGTCAGATGCAAACAGAGTCGATAACTCTGCAAAAAGTTGCCAGACAATTTATCCCGTTGGCACCAAGCCTAGAATTATAATCAGATCTTGACTTCTTCAAAGCCTTTTTGCTTTGGATTTTCCAAATCGAAAATAAATATTGAGGGCAATTACCTTCCTTTAGTTCTCTGATGTATGAAGGGGAGTTTTCATCCATTAATTCCAGAACTCTCTCTCATTTCATTTAGAAGGTATTAGCCCACGGAACTTGTTAACTCAATATTGACACAATCTGTCTAAGTTTTGACTGAAAAAAAAAGAGAGGAGGTATTACATTCTGGGTTAATATTTTCCTCCCTTTAAGAAGTCTTGGGTATGCCAGACACTCCTCAGACAAAAATGGCTGTTTCCTTCCCATTACTGAATGTATTGTTAGTATGGGTCCATTTACTTGCTATGCTCTAAATGTCCTCCAGGGGGAAGCAAATCATAACCCCTGGTCATATTTTTGGGGCAGCCCCTGTCAATTGCTGGGCTGATTTGGAGCTTGGGTCAGAGAGATGGAATTATTGAATTTCTGGCTGCCTTTTCAGTGACTTCTCAGGGCTTGACACAAAAGCACTTCTAGAGGAAAAGCAGAGCTCTGTCAATCTCTTTTTTGGGAGAGCTGCAAACATGACCAGACCTATTAATTACTTAATTGAGGTGCTGGGCTTTGAAGATGAAAAGTGCAGTGTAAGTGAAGAGTTCTGTCATTTCCTGTCTGGGGAACTCTTTACAGGGGCTCTTCTGGACATCTCTTTCAAGTTATCAAGTTCACTCTGGTGACTTTCCTCAGTAAGCACAGACAACCCAGCCCACCCCTGCAGACAGAAGGATCTCATAGGTGAATTTGCCTGCAAACACATCTTGATTTTAGGACACGCCCAAGCTACTCGCAGATTCCTGGCAAGTGGCCTGATCACACTCTTGTGTGTTGCTCTTGCATGCTCTGACCACTCACAGGGCCCCCATGGTCCTGGACAATATGCAGAGGGTGCTGACTCTGTGTGGTCCTGGTTGGGACAAAGGGTATTGGTCACTTACCTGGGCAGCACCTTCAAGCATGATGCCTACTCTGTCTCTCTTTAAGAAGTCTTGCGCATGCCAGACACTCTTT
>NW_006159894.1:2671685-2703756 GCF_000334495.1 Tupaia belangeri chinensis
TCTCAGACAAAAAAGGCAGTTTTCTTTGCATTACTGAACACAGGTTGGGGAGAGTAGATGGCTGTCATCCTTAGCCCCAAGAAGGGAGACAGAGGGAGTCTCTGACACAAATGGAACAAAGACACAGGCAATAATGAAAGTGAATCAAAGGTGAAATCGATGTTTTAGTTTACAAAGGACTTTCACTTCCTACATGATCTCACTTGAGCCCCTTGAAGAGCTTGTGAAGTGGCTAAGGAGTGGGAAGAGTGAAGGGGAAGGACACAGAGTGGGAAGAGTGAGGAGGAGGGACATAGAGCAGAGGAGCACAGAGCTGGGGTGAAGGTCGGTGGCAGAGCCTAGACTGTGACCTTAGCCTTCATGTTAATAGGTGCTGCTTTATTGTAGGTTCATTCTACTCACTTCAAAGTATCTAGTTTAATTAAGATCTTTTGTGAATCAATAAAATGTGGGGGGGATAAAAAAAAAGGAAAGCAACTATAGATACCAGAGATGGTGTGGGGAGAGGGTGGAAAATGACAGAGGCTGAGGAGGGGGGAGGGAAGAAGTAAAATATGTAAGAAACAAGAAATGGAAAATTATTAGTTGAATATAACATGTATGGTAATATCTTCGACTGAGCCAATATACAGTGTATTCTGGTTGGAAAAACTCATTTTGTCTGCTGTGATGATATACAGTGAATGAATGTAAATGAAATATATTTTAAAAATAAATAAAAAGGGAAAAATATGAAAAAAGAAGAATTAGAAATTAACTCTGTAAAAATAAAAAAGAAATTAACCCTGTAAAATAGAGTGATTGAGACTATACTGCTCTTAATAAGGTAATTCTCAGAGATGTTGTTAATAGTTCTCTTTTGTATCTAGATTGAAGAGAAAAAGGAATCAACGAAGAAACTAAAATGTTTGTCCTCACTGGAAAAGTGAAGGAAAAAGAGCATCTACCCTGCAACAAAGCGTGATGTTTTCTCTCTCATACTTGGAGCCTGCACATTTCTAATCTTGTTTATAGCCCATGGCTTTATATGGCTTTGAAGAGTCTGTTTCATTTAATATTTTGAACCTATGCAGCTCCCTTAGCTGGATTATTATGACCTAAGAGCGAGACCTCGACCTACTCCACTTAGAAGACCCAGACAGCAAGCACAAAGCTCTGCTTCCACATGTGCTATTGAGAAGGGATGTGGGGGTGAAGGAATGGAGAGGGGTAAGGAGCTCATGTTCTTCAAAACAGCTGGTTAGTAAGCACAGTTTGTTTTGGTTACAGACCACATAAATGGATTCTGGCTATCATTTTAATTATGGTGTAATTGAACGTGAGAAAGTACTGGAAGGAGACTTGTTTCATAGGGTTAAATGTGGTGGTGAGGTACCAAATTGTCCTTCCATGACCAACCACTCCTCGCAGGGGGCCTGCCTTTCACATGTCCTGGCATCAAAACCCAGTGTCTGACTAAGCCCACACTCCCAGGAACCTGGATCGGAGAGATCAGTGCAGTGTACCAAGAGGGAAGAGTGTATTAATATGTGTGCGCACGTGTGTGTTGTTGGAGAGATCTTAGAGAATTAGTGTCCTCCCCAAGTTGTCTATTTTATGCCAGATATTTTCAAACGTTCTCTTGTCTAATCCTACCATAATTCTGCCAAGAGGCCATCATTTCCCGCCCCCAACATTTAATGCTAAACTCAGCAGGACAGAACCCCCATTCTCTGGGACTTTCTTTATTTTACTCTCTATGTACTAAGGGTCTCAAAAAGTTCATGTAAAATATAAATAATGAAAAACCTATGCATGGAATTAAAAATTGTTTTACAATCAAATAAACTTATACTTTAATTCCATTTTTTCATGAACTCTTCGAAGGCCCCTCAGAGTCCCTACAAGTACAGTAGAGTTTCTCTACGAGTTATCAGGTTTTCTTTTAATAGAACATTTAAAAATAGAAAAAAGTATCAAGAACAAAATGAACCTCAGTCTTAGTACACTCATAATGGTGGCCATATTTGACTGCTGTCCGTGTGTGTGTGCGCATGCACGTGTGTGTACAAACTTTTATACACATACTTTACATACTTTAACATTTTGAAATGTGACTACAATGAACACATTGTTTTGTGATCTTCCTCTTCATTTTCTGTGTTTTCTATTCTAAATAGAATAAATAAATATGGTTCCTATTGGGCCAGCTCTGTGGCCTGGTGGTTAAGGCAGCCAGATCCCACGTGGCCAACCACATGTTTCAAGGCTGGGACCTTGTAGTGTGAGAGACACGCTAGATGATTGTGCATGTCTGCCCAAACTCCACAAAAAAGGGACAGATGGAGAAGAAGGGATTGTGGCATGACCGACCCCAATGAGGGGTGCTTTCTCTCCTTCTCTACCTGTCTCTCTCTGGTGAGCAATGTACCCTCTAGCGAAATTGAAAAACAACAACAAAGTTTTTATTATTTTTAATGGGTACCTGTCTCACACATGGGGTAAAATTTCATTAATTCGTCCTCCTTTCTTGGTGTTTAGGTACTTCAAGTTATTTTGCATTATAACCAATGAGGTGACAAACACCCTTGAAAAAGTATCTTTGGGGCTGACATGACCACCACCCAGAGGGCTCTTGGTGCCCCCTCTCAGCTAATTCTCCCCACTTAAAGATAGCTATTACTCTACACCTTACCACAGTTTGTGGAAAACATGTACTATGAAAAACTCTGCATGAATTTCAAAATTCTTCATACCAAAATGAACTGACACTTTAATTCCATTTTCTACAAACTTTTTTTTTTTTTTAATTTTCCAGAGGGCATGTGTACTTGCCAGAGAGAGAGAGAAAGAGACAGAGAGGGAGAAGGAAACAGCGCCTCCCAATGGAGCATGATCACGCTGCAATCCCTCCTCCATTTCTCCATCCATTGGAATTTTAGGCATCCATGCACATATATCTGATGTGCTTTTCAAGCCATTCGGTTCAAGATTTGAACCTTGCAGTCAGCCATATGGGATTTGGGTCCCTTCACCACTAGGCCATGGGGCTAACACGGCTCTTTTCCTTTCAAATATATCCCAACTGACATGTTAAGTAGGTTGATTAATCCTCAAAACAACGTTAGGAAGGTATTATTGCTATTCTTATTTTACATATCAAGACACTAAGAAATGGAATAGTTTGTCCAAGGTCCCACAGTAAGGGGCAGTGCCAGGGTGCAAATCTAGCCAGCTGGCTCTTAACTCCGTTCTGACTACTTCCTCAGGTTCTCTTTCCATGAGGGGCACTAAGGCTGACATCCCAGGCTGCCATAGTCATGCAACCGTGACTAGGGTAAATGTTCTGAGTTCTCAGAGGCTTTGCATCTTTTTCTTCTTTTTGTTAAGAGAGGAGGTGTGATTTTGTGAGCATGTTTACCCTTTTTCACAAGCAGTGTCTCACACTTCCCTTGCAATAAATTAGTATTCTCATTGGAGGAGTTGCTAGGCCAGCCATAACAACTTATCACAAACCGGGTGGCTTAAAACAACAGAAATTCACTGAATCACAGCTCTGGAGGCAAGAGTTTGAATAAAAGTGTCAGCAGGGCTGGAAAAGCTTTGAGGAAGAATCAGCCCAATGCCTTTGTCTCAGCATTTGGGGCAGGCTGCAACCCTAGGTGTTCCTTGGTTTAGAGATGCACGCTAATTGCTACCGCCATCTTCACATTGCTGCTGTCTTTCTGTGTTTCCCGTGTCTCGAAGTTCCCTCTCCTTTTGCTTACGAAGACACCAGTCATTGGATTTTGGGATCCACTCTAAATCTAGAATGATCTCATCCTGCGATCTTTAACTTAATTGGGTCTGTAAAGACCCTATGTCTAAATAAGGTCACATTCATAGTCACTGAAGTTAGGACATGAACACAATTTTTTGGGGACACTAGCCATCCCACTACACTGTGTATTGGTTTCACATCCAGGGACAGTGTACCTACACACCCAGATGGAAGTGGGCCCCCCTGACTCTTATCAATGTACACAACTGTGTTTCAAAATTTCACTGCGAAGAAGTAAAAAACAATTTTTTCCCTCCCCAATTTGTGTTTCCTGTGACATCTTTTTGCCCACATTTGGCACGGGGTTCCTGCATATGCATCAGTGCTGAGGTGTAAGCTTTCTAATAAACTGTGGTCAGATGTTCCTGCCAGGTGGATTTTATGAAGACGGTATCAATTCAAGCAAACACACGTTTGATTTTTTGACATCCTTTGGCAAGATGACATAATTATAACAAAGAATATGCCCATGAGTGTGAATTTTAAGCTATGAAGCACGAGAAAAAGGTCTCTAGATAATTGTGAATTAGTTGTTCACAGTAAGTATTTTCTTTTTGTCTCCCTTGAGTAAGTGAAGAGGCTAGCATAAATGACATTTATGGCACTGTTTTTTTTCATCAAATCCTAATTCAGGTTTTGATTGCTGCTATTAAAAACTCAGAATAAAAATGGTTTCTATAGTTTGATAATCTTAAATAAGTATTGTATTTATCTCAGGTGCTAAGCTTACCTGTGTATGGTGACCTGAAATGAAAATATTAATCATTAAAATGCAGTAATTAAAATTTAAGCAATTTTTAAATTAAAAGTTCAAAATCCAAAAGGAAATACTGAAGAAACATAGAGCAGTGGAAGTTTAGGAAAAATAAAGATTTTATTTATTTATTTATTTGGCAAAATGCATACCATGTGCACACAAGGCCTTCTGAAAGTTCTTTTTAAGAAGATTTGCAGGAAGTATTAAAATATTGTTTTCCAGGGCATCCAGATGGCCATAAAGGTTACACTGCTGGACTCCCACATAGTCAATCATGGTTCAAGTACCAGACCTGTCACCAGATGTGTGTGTGTGTGTGTGTGTGTGTGTGTGTGTGTGCCCCAAATCCTGAGACAGGAATGGAGAAGGGATCGTGGCATAGTCATCCTCCCAGAAGGTGATTTCTTGCTTTCTGTCTCTCCAGTGAGTGCCTGTGCTCTATAGCAAAAATCTCTGTTAAAAAAAAAAGTTTCCCTAAATGGTAATCTTTTGACACAAAAAATGGTTAACTATAATATCCAGCATTCTATAAGTATCCTGACAAAACATACTGTCCTCAAAATTGGAGGAGTTGGCACCGAGGACTGGGTATGGGCCTCTGAGCTCCCTGGCAATGGCAGAACCCTTGGCTCTGGCTCTGCAGACCCTGGGTGGTTGACCTTCTTCCTCCCAGAGGGGCTGGTGGCCATTCATCCCTTCCCTACTGTCATTGCCAGAATCTGAGGCTTCTACTGCTGATCCCGCCACTGTCTTAATTGGTCCATCCCTTGCCAGACCCTCTTCCCTGAAATCAACCTGCCAAATAACTTATAGATTCACCTTCAAACATCCACAATGGCATGTCATTTCTCAAAACCCACAGCAAAAGTAGTTTATAACGTGAGCCACACATACCCATGCATGTGCAAATATGTATGCTTATATGCACACATGCAGAGGTATACATTCTCTTTAAAAACACAAGCAAGATTCATGCAATTATGTTTACTTTTCCTATGAGATCCTCACTCTGACATATTCCCTTCTATTCTACTTTATTTGCTTCCACTTCATTAAAATGAATGCTGCAGGTCCCCACTACACTCCATTTCAGGATCCCATAATGGGTCATGCTCACGCTTTGCCTCAGAAGAAGCTTGACATCCGAGGTCTGGTTTTCAAAGTTCTCACCTACCTGCCACCACCTTCCCCACCTTGCATAGGCTCCACCTACTCTCCAACTTCTTTCTCAGGCAGTGCTGTCCAGCTCTCAATAATTCCTGACGTCCAGGACCCTTGTTTGGCTCTGCCCCACTCACGCTACTCCCTTCCTCACCCTGTGTGTCTTTTTTTTTTTTTTGAGAGGTTTTCGCTATAGGGCGCGTGCGCTCGCCAGACAGACAGAGACATAGAGACAGAAAGCGAGAAATCACCCCCCAGGGGGGATGGTCACGCCGCAGTCCCTTCTCCTCCATTCTCCTCTCAGGATCTTGGGCACGCACGCACACGCGCCTGGCGTGAGATTTAAGCCACCGGGTCCGAGACGCAAACCGCGGTCGACTACGTGGGAGTCCAGCGACATAGCCATTAAGCTAACTGCTGGTTCCCACCCTGTGTGTCTTTGAAGGCTCTTTAAACTCCTGTCTCCTTGAAGTGTTGACCAAGATCTGCACCACACATTGGGCATCCAGATTAGGAGGGTGGGCTTTCATGGTGTTTAATTTACAAACAACCACATGGCTGGGTTTGTGTCCAAATCATCAGGGGAATGGTTGGCCTGGAGGACGATTATCTTTTATGCACACTAAAAGCAAGTTACTGGAGGTCTGGAATACCTAACTCCTCCTGACCTGCAGCCCTCACCCTCAGGCCACCAGCAGTGGGGAAATGGGAATGTTTTGTAACAAGTTGGAACCAGAAATCGATTTTCTTACAGAAGTAAACAGTGCTATAGAGGAAGGTGTGCCTGAGAAGGTGCTCTGAGTGCTGTGCTTTGAACACTCTATGGTAATGTTGGCTTTTAAGAGCGAGTTAAACAATCTGCTCTCTACTCAGAATATTGTTTTTGCAGGAAAATACATTATGGTGTATACAAGTTCTAAAGAACTGGCCTAATTTTGGTACTCTGCCTCTCCTTTGGGTGAACACCTCCTGAACAGCCCTGTCTCTCCCTTTCCACATGAGCATGACTTTCTTTTTCTTTGGAGAGATTTTTGCTATAGGGCGCATGAGCTCGCCAGACAGACAGAGAGAGACAGAGAGACAGAAAGCGAGAAATCACCCCCCAGGGGGGATGGTCACACCAAAATCCCTTCTCCTCCATTCTTCTCTCGGGATCTTGGGCATGCAAGCACACGTGCCCGGCGTGAGTTGCAAGCCACTGGGTCCAGGATGCGAACCGCGGTCAACTACGTGGGAGTCCAGCGACATAGACATTACACTAACTGCTGGTCCCAACACAGGAGCATGTTTTATTTCCTTGTGTAGACTGTGCCCGCCATTTGCTACAGGTATCAGCATGGTGCCTTGTGCAAGGTGAGGGCACTGAAGCTAGTGACATCTCATCTTCCCCACCTCCCTTGGCTGCCCACAGCCTCAGCTCTCTTTTCATCTTGGTTTGTCCCAGAATAAGTTGGTCCCTGTTTGTTGTTGGAAAATGTTAGGGGTACTTAGGAAAGAGAGAGAAAAAGGGAAAGGGGTGAGGAAAAGGGAAGAGAAAAAAAAAGAATACAAAATGGAGGAAGAGACCTGCAGAATATATATCAAGAACGAACCCTAACAGCAACAACAAAAATAGAGGAAAAGAAATGAAAGGGAAAAAAAAAAGAAGGAAGAAACACAAGAAAAGGAAGGAACAAAAGGAAGAGAGCAGAAATAAGTGGGGGGATGAGTACAGGAAAAATAAGGAGGAGAAAATGGAAAGGTAAAAGGAAAATAAAGCAAAAAGAAAAAAAGACATTTCTACTAATCTGATCAGAAGTTGTTTCCCAGCAGGGAAGAACAGAGAATCTCTATCTGGTAGGAGAGTGAGGACTAAGATCAGGATTCTCACTCTGGACAAAAAGAGACCCACGAGGAACCCTGCAGGTATATCGGTCAGGTAAGAAGCTGCAGTGAACTAATTGAATTGACAGTGTAGGTGGCACTAGGCTGGAGTTGTGTCCAGATCTGACCTGAGTGGCTCCTCCAGGGAGCAGTAGCAAATTGATCAGAGTCTGAAGGACTGCAGATATAAAGAGATCTTAGTCATTTAACCATATATGAGGGAACTTATTAAAGTTTGTAGAAAAATAGAATTAAAGTATAAATTTATTTTGCCCCAAAACATCCAAAATTCACTCATAGTTTTTCATACTAACATTTCCATGCACTTTTGGGAGACCCCTTGTATTTCCTGCTTTTCCAAATCAATGGGACCCTTAATCTCATCCTTCCTTAGCGCTAGAGCCTCCAGAATTACAAGTCTTTGACTCAGGTAAGACTTAGAATCAAGGTTTCTGATCCAGGCTGCATGTTGGCATCCCCAGGCCTTCTAGAAATCCTCATGGCTAGGCCACATTTATTCACAGTCTACAATGATGGAAGTTATTTCCCAGGGAAAGAATGATGCTCTGAGCATGCAGATGTCTGTTGAGTGAACAATGTGTGAATGGAATTTATGGTAGTGTTATCCTACCTCATCCGCTGCCCAGAGGTAATAAAAGGGAGACAATTGAGTTTAGAGGCAATTTTTCTTCCTTTTTAAAAACATTTATTTATTTATTTCTTCCATGAGCAAGCAAAAGAGAGAGAGCAAGATAAAGAAAGATAGCACCCCACAGGGTGTTGACACCGTGATCCACCCCCAGCCTCAGGCACTCCCGGATCGTGGACATGTGCGTGCCCAGCATACGCAGAGGGTTCCCGGATCGTGGACATGTGCGTGCCCAGCATACACAGAGGGTTCCTGGATAGTGGACATGTGCATACCCAGCATATTCAGAGGGTCCTCAGAACTTCAGAACCTTCCCATGTGGATCACCTCTCAGAGCATCACATTTTACCACTGCTCTACTGTCCAATCCCTGTCCTCCTTCCTTTTACCATAACTGTCAAAAGAATTCTAGCTGAAAAATTCTACTTTGCTTGTATAAGTAAGCAGGAACCTTATATTCCTCAGCCAAGTGGAAAATTTTCATAACAAAAATTTGTGGAAACAAATGATTATTATTATTATTTTTAGAGAGGTTTCCGCTATAGGGCGCGTGCGCTCGCCAGGCAGACAGAGAGAGACATAGAGACAGAAAGTGAGAAATCACCGCCTGGCGGGGGGATGGTCACGCTGCAATCCCTTCTCCTCCATTCTCCTCTCGGGATCTTGGGCACGCACGCACACGCGTCCGGGACGTGAACCGTGGTCGACTACGTGGGAGTCCAGTGACATAGCCATTACGCTAACTGCTGGTTCCCCGGAAACATATTTTTAAAAGAACTATAATTTCTCCAGAATTGCTGAGAGTAAATTTCAAATGTCTCACCACAAAAAGTGATGGGTAAGTGTGGTGACAAGTATGTTAATTAACTGGATTTATCCATTCCTTATTGCATACATATATGGAAACACCACACTATACACCATGAATTTATACAATAGTGCTTTGTCGATTAAGAATAAAATTAATAAAAGAAAATTATAATTTCTCATGTACCAGTTACTGATACAATGATAAAGTCATGAATTTGGATTCTACTAATTTGGAATTTACTGTGATTTATACTTGTCCAGCCAATTCTTCTTGAAAAAAAAACAAATGCTTCGAAACAATTCTTTCCCTGATTAAAAACAACAACAACAACAACAACAAACACCCAAAACAGAGTCCAAAGTCTGCAAGCCTATAGTCAAATTTTAGATTACCAAAAATATAATTAGTCATATGAGGCTGAAGAAGTTGCAGCCTCTGTGAGTCTCTTTTGTAAAACTAGAAAAAGTATCACTGGTGTTTTGACAACATAAAGTTGATAAAAGAATATAAACTGTGGAGTACTTTGTAATATATTTACAGTTCTTTCTTATAACATAAATCTAATTTTCATCAGTAGTTCTGTTAGACCCAAGAGACATGAGATTCCTTCAAGTGACTTCAACTTGCATATGGATATGTTTATAATTGGAGTGTATGAAAAAAGAATTTGTGGGTACTACCTTTCTTTATCACGTAGACACTTAAAACTAGAAAGATCTAGACACAATTTTTTTTAGAGTGTTTTGCTATAGGGTGCATGCTCTTGTTGCAGAGACAGAGAGAAATAGAAAGCAAGAAATCACTCCCCAGGGGGGATGACTATACCACAATCCCTTCTCCTCCATTCTCCTTTTGGGATTTTGGAAACACACCCCCACACCCCCACACACACACACACACACACACTGTGTGAGTTTGAAGCCACAGGGTCCAGGACTCGAACCGCGGTCAGCCATGTTGGAGTCTAGCTACATAACCATTATGTCATTTGCTGGTACCGGGATGGTGTTTTCTAAAATGTATTTGATGATCAAAATTAGCAAGAGGACACATGCACAAATGTATATGCATATATATGTGTGTGTGTGTGTATATATGTATGTATGTGTATACATCTACGTGTGTATATGCATTGATATGTACACATATACAACATAAATATACATTAACATATACAGCATATGATAGTCAACATATATTCATATATTGTATGTTGTATGTACATATATGTGCATATATACACATATGAATGCATATATGTAACACTAACACATGAACACTTATGCATATATGAGTCTATAAAATATGCAATATACTATGAATATACATTATATATGTGTATGTAGGTGTATATACACATGTACATAATTATACAAATTGTACAGTATTTATATGCGTGTGTTTGTGTGTACATACATTATGGGTCTTCATAAAGTTCATGGAAATTGTGTATTATAATAAATCTATGCATTTATTTCAGAATTTTTGCATCAAAATGAACTCATATTTTAATTCATTTTTTTCCGTGAACTTTGAAGTTCCACCTACACACACACACACACACACACACACACACGCACACACACGGTTCTGATTACTAGCAGTTTGAGAGATGAGTGATGCTCCTTCACTTTTTTACTCATGAAGGAACAGGTCTAGAGAGCTAGTTAGTTGACTAAGTTCACACGGCTGGTTAGAAGGGAAACTGAAAATGGAGGTTAACTCTCCTGAGCCCAGCTCAGCGTAGATTTTAATAAACCACACTCTCCATTGTACTCACTACCTACCGATCACTCAGTTCTAAAATTATCATCTTGTAGCTATTTAGCTAGTCTGACTAATTTCCTCTGCCATTTTCCCTCATCACTCCTCGGCTAGTGCCACTGCTGCATGCAGAGGGCCCAGGGGAGCTGCATAATCATGGCCAGCTTCCCCACCACACACTCTCCCTGATATCCTCTCAACCTCTGGGTCCTGCTCTCTCTTCCTCAAGGTCAACCCAAGCATCGTCATAAGGGGATGTCTTTCTCCTTCCTGAGGAGGCTCTACGTCTAAGTCAGACTCTTAACATGCGAGAGCCAAATTGGCGATGGCAAGATAAAGGGAGGTTTTAAGCAGAGGAAAACAACTGCCTCATGTATCTATATCTATATCTATATTTTTTTCTTTTTGCCATAGGACGCATGTACTTGCCAGAGAGAGAGAGAGAGAGAAAGAGTGAGAAATCACTCCCGGGAGGGACGGGAATGGCCATGCTGCAATTCCTTCTCCTCCAATCTCCTCTCAGGAGTTTAGGCATGCACAGACACATAGCCAGTGTGATTTTCAAGCTGCTGGGTCTAGAACTTGAACTGGACAGGTAGCCATGTGGGATCCAGCTCCCTAACATCTATAACGCCTGCTAGCCTCAAATGGTATAATTTTACTGAGGTCTGTCTGGTGTCAAGTGGAAGATGAACTGTCAGCAAACAAATATGGAGGCAGAGAGCTGTAGGGAGGCTCTTTCAGTGCCTTTTACTGTAGGCCAGATCTGCCTTGCTGCCAGTTTAAATGACCATGATATAGGAATGGTGAACACTCTCAATGGATATGATGATAGAGAATACTAATTCTGAACCGCAATTAAGTGAAATATTTCTCACTCCAAACAAGATTCTTGTTTTTCTCATTAGTTGATCTGTATTTTTAACACTTACTACATTATTAATATTACTGTTATGTTTTACATTTCATCAATTAATAAGGTATGGAAATGTGTTTTCTCTCTTATTATAAAAGTAACTACATAATATGCTTGGTTTGGCCTCTTGGGCTATAACAAATAAACTATTTACTATTTGATATTTTCATAGAAAAAACTCACTGGCCAGTGGTTTAGGTGTAGGTACTGAGGCAGAGAAAATGGTTGAGTTCAGATCTACTCTGGAGGAAGAACCAACAGGATTCTAAGGTGGTATACAGACAGGGAGTTGGTGGGACATGGGGCTACTTGCTAAGGCTATGAGGGGCCGATGGCCCAACAGCCATGAGGTCACCATCATAGCCACAAAGCATCCCTCTCCAGTCTTGTCATGAGTCTCTCTAGTCCTGTCTTGCCCTGGTTAAGCCTGAGGGTCGTCCATGAGTGGTAGCCTGTGGACAAGAATAAGCAGTGCATGATGCAGACCCTGGATGCTGTAGGATATAGCCACAGACAACATTGTATTTATTGAACCATTATTATTGCTGTCAGGTTTCCAGCCACCTCCTCACCTCCCGTATGACCAGCAGGCTGGCTCCTGGCTGGCACCAAGAGTGAGCGGCTTAAAAACTTAATCAGGTTCAGGTAACAGGTAAGAACTGGTTCTCCAGCAAGGGGAAAACACAGCAAATATTTTGGATTAAACCATGTGTGCCGTATCTTGCTGGAGCTTGCAGAGCCTTTGGAGGCTCTCAGACGGCTCTTAATTAATTGCTGGAGCCAAGTGGGGCAATCCTGTGAACGCTGTTCCTTTGCTAATCTGATCCAGCCATACTCAGGAGAGGGTGAAGAGCAGGCTTTGGACTTGGGGGATGAATGAAGGGATCGGGGCATGGGAAGAGCTTGGTGACTGAGCCTGGATGGTTGGTAAAATGCTTGTAATGGTCCACCTATTGGTCAAGCAAATGGTCAGACTCTCCTTCGTAAGCAGAGAAAGACATTTCCTTAGCTGCCTGGTTTGGAAGAGCAGGACCTAGAACCATATTCTAGCTCTGCCACTAACCAGCCCTGAGACTCCTTTGAGCTTCACTGCCTCATTTATAAAATGGGATAGTAATGCTTACCTGCAGGATTGTTGTGGAAATTAAGTGAGATGAGGATGGCATTGTGTAACCCGGCATAGGCATACCCTGAACCAGGATCATCTAGGTCACTGGTAAATAGTGGCAGTGCTGGGACCAGCAGACGGCATAATGGTTGCCTTACTGGACTCCCATGTAGTCAACCGCGGTTCAAGTCTCAGACCCAGTTGGTTGAAACTCAGGCTGTGTGCGTGTGCATACATGCCCAGAATCTTTAGAAGAAAGAAGAAGACAAGGAACTGTGGCATGGCCAGCCCTTCTGGGGAGGTGATTTCTCACTTTCTGTCTCTCTGTCTCCCCAGTGAGCATACATACCCTATAGCAAAAAATATTTATTAAAACAAAACAAAACAAAAAAAACTAGTGGCAGTGCTGACCTCAGCAAGCAGGGAGAGTGGATGATTTATAGGGGGCACATTTCCCTAAGGACAGAACCAGCCCAGGGTGGGCACCAGGGCCATGATAGAGCAGAGATGCTGGGGGTAGTTGCCAGTGACCATCTCCCTAAGGTCTCTGCATTAAAGGATACAGCTCTACAGAGCATGGCAGAGAAGGGAATCAAAAGGAACAGGTTCCTGTTTTCCCAGCCGTAGGCCCCAGAAGATGTAAAGAGATCTTTTACTTGGCCTGGTCCTCTGTGAACTCCATTTTGTTTTCAACTCTCTGACTTGGCCTGTGCTCTGCCATTCTTTTCTGTCCCAGGTTCAGTGCTTCATAATCCTTGCTGTTTGGGCTTCCCTCATGTGTCCTAGATCTCGCTATGCCCTGATATTCTGTGCTTGAGTACCATCTCCCCCAGCCCTTCTGCCAAAAGACTTCCATGAGCCCATGGGATGGGGCAGCTCTCCTTCAGCCCCAGAGCTCCTTGGACATGTGTCCTCAGCACATTCAGTTGAGGTTCTGTCTGGGCTGCCTCCTCCACCAATGGAAGGCAGGTATGGAATCTTAATGTAGTGTCGGGTCTCTTGCATGATAGTCACCTTTCATGAAGTATTTTCTGAACTGAGCTGATCTCTTTACAATGTAAGAATTGAAAACACAAGAGGGACAATGACTTGTCCACAGGTCACATGCTAATTAAGCAGATCTTGGCCGATTCTCTAACCCACATGATCTACTGTGACTCCAGTGTCGTTTCCCTTAAGCCACACAGCTTCTCAGTCATGGTCAGGCACAGCCTAGATCACATGACATTCTTACTGGGTTGCAGAATGTCATATTAATGACTCACAAGATCAGAATCACCCAATAAGCAAACACTCCTGGAATATCTCAGTGCATGGGGATACGGACAGAGAAGATAGTTATTTCTAAAATCTCAACTCAGATGTGCAAAAATGCAGATTTTTTTCCCCTTATTTTCCAAAAGATCAATCATATTACATAGAAGCAAAACAATATAAAAAAAGCTATAATAAGACATCCCCTCCCCAGTTTGTTAGTTTGTTGTGAATTCTTTAAAAATATGAGCAAATATTGGGACCAGCAGTTAGTGTAATGGCTATGTCACTGGACTCCCATGCAGTCGACCACGGTTCGAGTCCCAGACCCAGAGGCTTAAACTCACGCCAGGCGTGTGTGTGTGCATGCCCAAGATCCCAAGAGGAGAATGGAGGAGAAGGGATTGCAATGTGGCCATCCCCCCTGGGGGGGTGATTTCTCTCTTTCTGTCTCTCTGTCTCTCTCTGTCTTTCTGGGGAGCACACGTGCCCTATAGCAAAAAACTTCTCCAAAAAAGAAAAAAAAAATGTTAGCAAATTTAGATTCTTACTCTGCAGTTTTTTTTTTTTTTGTTTGGTTGTTTTTTGTTTGGTTGTTTTTTCGTTTGTTTGTTTTTATTTTTTATTTTTTTTTGCTTTTTGGCCTAAAATATAGCATATAATATGCATTATATTGCACCTTGCTTTCATGTTGTACACATTATTTTACACCATGGTGTCTTCATTTCCTTTCCATACCACTATGTGGAGAGTTCTTCATTATTTTACAAGACCAGTGCTCTAACCCCTGAGCTATAGAGCCAACTGCTCATTATTTTATAGTTACATAATATTCTATTATTGGTTTAACCTGTTTTCTATTAAGGTATTGAAGAACACTTAGCCAATTCTTTTCTTTATTATAGAGAGTTTTTATTGTATAGCTGTGTACATATGCCACCTTGCATGAGTGAAAGTAAGTCAACAAAAAACAATTCCCAGAAATGGAATCACTAGGGTGAGGGTAGATCTTTCATAAGTTTTATAGATTTTTCTAAGATTTTCCTCCACATGGCATGACAATTTAGATTTACACTAGCCTAGGTGAGAGTGCCTGTTGGTCACTGCTTCACCAACAGAACGGCAGCTCAATCTCTGTTCCAAATAACCTTCCCACCTAGAGGTAGGAGTAGTCTTTGCTAATTCAGGGTAAACATATTCATTTACAGTGGATTTTTCTTGGCTGCCTTAGGAATGAGCTCAGTGAGTTCAGGAGTCTCTGCCTTTCCTTTCGTTCTAGGGTAGCATGTGCTGAAAACTGAGGCAGCTGTGTCTCATATCCTCTACCTTCTCCAGGTTCTTTCAAGAGGCCCATGGTCCCAACATGGCCACTTCCAGGCAATCAGCACATGGCTGTGTCTTTCTCTTCCTCCTCCATCTTCTGCTTCTCTCTCTCTTAAATCTCAGGAGCATAGGAGTAGATTAATCATAATTTTTGGATCATATTGCACTCTCAGATCATCAACTTTATTTAGCTATTTCTCATAATGAGTAAACTAATTTGTGAGATACCTGTTGTCAGAGATAAACAAAACCAGACACTAAAGTGGTGAGGACAGATTTTAATAATTAATAACTATTGCGTTAGGGAGAAGATTAGTGTAAACTGAACTCAACTTCAATTTGTACAGAGGTGACTGTGCATTTTAAAGGGAGAATGAGAGAGTAGGGAGGGAGACAAATCAAATGACAGTTCAGTAGAGTCAGGGATATTAATGAGAGTCGGTGTAAATGTGATTAGGCCAGCTGTGTCTGCTAGCTGGCAATTATCAAAGTTGGGCTCCTGCCCTCCCACAAATGGGGAGACAAGGGCCCTATCTTCAGGTGCTGGCTGGAACAAGCAGTAAATCTTCCTGGTAGCCTGAATTTTCTCAGGCAGGCACTTTGAGGTGGGCAGGGTCTTCATAGGGATTTGGCCTTGAGCTGTTAGAAAGTTAATGCTTATTCACTTCTCTCAAGATCATGGCTGAGGCCTAGTTGAGAGAGGACTCTAATGAGCCTGGCTGGAGTTTGGTCAGGGTGAGAGGCTTTGTCACTGTGGTTCCACGGAAGCCTCCAATCAACAGCCTCTGCCTGTTTCCTACTTGTCCTGACAGGGAGGCCCCAGGCACACCCATTGGAGAACACGGACAGTTCTGAAGCTCTCTGAGGATCTTTAGTGCTGCTTCTGGCAGTCCTGTCACTTTCCAACCTTTTGTCTTTTTACTCACTTGTTTTTGAGGGTGGGATGTTGGGGAGCAATTCCATGAGGCTCCAGGCTCTGCAGGAGAGGAGTCAGGCATTGGTATGCTGGTAAAAGTTAACCACCAGCTCTGGTAGCAAAGGGAAAGGTGTGCAGAGAGGCCCAGGTCTGCAGCAATTGCTAATTTCAACAATTTGTGAAAAATCCCACTAAAGTCAACATTAAACTACTTACCTCAAGCAGTTCACAAAATTCCTGAAAATTTAGCAATTGGCTTCCCATGTAAAAGAGCTACAAGTTTACCACTGGGATAGGGCAGAGGGCCCTTCTTTAGACACCCACAACTTCCTCCAGTTCAGTTTCCATCTCTCAGTTTGGTAAGACTTTACCTGGTAGGTAGACAAAAGGGTCATCTATACTTTGTGTATCCTCTTTTCTTTTATTTTTCGATTTTACTTTATTTTAGAATTTCTTATATATCTCTCAAAAAAACAGAAATAAAAAAATAAAAACTAGTAGAGCAAACATTGGAGGTATACATGATAACATGTTCTTTATTGAAAATTATGAATATGGTAATATCCTTGATTTGATTGGCATGTACTGCACACATGCTTTAAAACGTCTATATTATAACCCACAAAGATGTATGCCAATTAGGGTTTTTTTTGTTATTTATTTTTTATTCATGATAGAGAACATGTGTGTAGAGAGCATGCATTAGCGAGAGAAATCACCCTCAGCAGAGTCCAATCACACTGCAACCCCTTTTCTCTAGCTCTTCAACTCCTCAGGATCCTGGGAAAATGCATGTCCACACATGCCTGGCACTTTCAGATGAACCTGGGGGTCTGAACCAGCAGTTTAGTTCTACCAACTACACCCCAGGTTGGGTCATTGTGTGTGCTCTTTGCTACCCAATGCACATGACCTGGGCTTGGCCATCTTTGGAAATTACTTCCCAAAGATGAAAAAAACTCCCTTCTTGTGAATTAAAATCTTAGGCTTAGCGCTCTATGGCCTTTCTTAAAACATGAAAGCCATGTATCTAACTCTGAACTCAGTATTCTGTGTACCCCATCTCATTAACTAGGTGTATGTTGCTGCAGGAACAAGGGAAGAGAGTTGTGGGCAGAACAAGATGGTGTGGAGAGACAGTGCCTCCACCAGAGAAGAAATATTAATCTGCATTAGTAGTTGTCTTCCTGGAGTGGCATACCGTTGATGCTGGACCAAGATTTGTAGAATTAGTACATATCTAAAAATCTTACCTTGCTGTTCAAAAAGGCAGAAAACACAGTCTTTGTCCTTGTGGAACTTATGACTAGTATAAGATAAATAGTAGTAAGGTGGCAAAAGGCAAGTGTCCAGTCCAGAGTGTGACGTGAGTGAAGCTAGCCCCACAGGGGAAGTTCCCATGATCTGAGCTGGCTGAGGCTGGAGGTGGATTGTGATGTGAAAACTTTATTGGGGGTAACCATTTCTCTCTCTCTCTGAAGAAACAGATAAACTAAAGGGAGGAAAAAAGTCAAGTGCCAAATTATGCTCCAGACAATGAGCTTGGTAGTTAGCTGGAGGGTAGAAAGATTGCTGTGGGCTGAAAAGTTCAAGAATACTCTGGAGAAGATGGGCTTTGTACTAAAAATTGAAGGTTACTAATTCTGGAGAAAGCCCAATAACAACTAAAGTAAACACATTATTCAGCTTGGATAGCATGTCATGGATATTTCACAGAAAGTCAGTGGAATTCTTCCTGCTTGGTTAAGAAACCTATTTACAAGGTCACCAGGAAAAGGCTTGATAGATGGACTCTTGAGTTCCAAGTAATCTGTGGCCCATATTTGAGAATAGCTACTTTGAATCAATCAGTGAGTAGTGGCATTACCTGCAAGGTGTGTGAAGCAGGGTCCCTATTCTCTAAGAGATATCAGCCTCATTAGGAACATCTGAAAATGTTAAATGGACAGATACATGAGCAACACTAGAAAAATGCAGCTTGTTAGTTGTCCATCCTGGCATGGATTAGAGGCTAAGAGAGGGGAAGTATGTGGAGAGATTAATATGCTGAGCCTCCCAGGAAGCGTCCATAGACATTCTAGCTCTATACAGCCAGAACGCAACCCACCACCTTTCTCCACACAGGTACTCAACCTTTCATATTCCTTATCTCAAGGACTGACAACATCATCTACCTGGCTGTGTGTGCTAGAAAACCTAACAGTAGTCCTGGCATGCTATGTGGTATGTAGTAAGCACTCAATTCATTTAATCATTCCTTAATTCATTCAATAAACAAGAACCTACTCTGTAGGGAGACAGTAGAGTATGTGGACCCAGAACTGGGAAGAGATTACTTGGATTAGAACTCTGGCTCTACCACTTACTAACTTTATGATATGACCATGAACAAGCTGCTTAACTTTTGTAAGGCTTGGTTGGATGTTTTATCTGTAATATGAAAATAAGAGTAAACTCTCATATGGTTACCTTAGGAATTCAGTAAGATGATCCATGTAGACTGTTTCATAAAGGGCCAGGCACAGAGTCAGCACTTAGTCTGTTTGCTATTTATTATTATGATTGTTAGCAGACGCCATCATTGTTATTGCCCTTGTGGTTTAGCCGGAATATGGTTAAATATGATCCTGCTCTTGCATAAGAGAAGTTCTATTGCCTCTTTTATAGTTGTACATGTTTTCCTTGCCAAAAGAGTGTATGCAGAGGCCGCAAGGCAGACTTGAGTCTAAGAATGAAAATGCAAACCTCTATTGTCTCTCCTTTATAGATGAATGCATGGAGGTCTTTATCTGAATCCTTCCCACTGTAGAGAATGGAGCCTCAACTCTCTATGTCCAATGCCTCTGTGATCCAGGGCTGCCCCAACCTACGACTGATTGACTTTGCCTATATTTATGCCTCAGCAAGTACCCCTGCCTTGCTCTCAACAGCAGAATTACAGGATATATTCCAACATGCACTCTGACTGCTCACTTTTTTGCAGAAGGGAAAGAATGGACTGGAACTTGTGCATGACTAATTAATAAACTTGAACAAGTCTGTTTACTTGCAGATGTCTCAGCTGGATTTGACCAACTCAGGTGCACCTCTATGCCTTAATCCACAATTTTTTAAGGACTTTTGGGCTGATCTCTATGGGGCACTGGACTCACCTTCTTAATGAAGTTGGTGGCTGAGAGGGAAGGGTAAAACCACCCTAAGTGAACACCAGTTACTTTCAAGTATTTTGCTAGGGATTTTCCCATGTCAACTAATTTACTCCTCATAACAACCTTAGGAAAGAGATATTATTAGTTACATTTTGTAGATTAGAAAAATGATGTCTAGTGCAATGAAATATCATATCCAACTTTATACAGTTAATTTATGGCAAGGTGTGGATTTTTTCCACACAAAAAGTGTATGTTTCGTCTACCATCCCAGATAATCTGGATTTAAAAAAAAATGGGAAAAATGGAGCCTGTTCAACCATATCCATGAATTTCACTGAGGTGGTTTAAATGAGCTTTGTTAACTAGAACTTCAAGCCAAAAACGATTGTTATGGAACTAGCGTGTCTATAGACACATCCTGGGAGACTTGACATATTTAGTTCTGGATTGTTTTGTTGTCATTGGATGACTTGGTATTATAATAGAAATTTTATCATCTTGAATGAGTTATTAAACTTCTTTGTATAGTTTACCTCTGATGACTGAAATTAAGAACAAGCAAGGAATGCATAAATGCACTTTTCAAATTGTAAAAAGGCATGTAATTTTGATATTGTATACCTTGGGTTATCAGGTTTTTGGTGTCTAAACTTCAGCTTTTAGCTCCAAGTTTAAAATCCTTTTGGATTTTTTGAATATACCAGTGTGATTTAAATTCATTGACTTGTTTTGTAAATCTGTGTATGACTAGTTTGTAGTTAATGTTTCATGCCACTTGAAAAGAATGTGTCTTATACAACTATTGAAAGCAGTATTCTATAGGTGTTAATTACATCAAGTTTGTTATTTATGTTTTTCAAATATTCATATCCTTAATGTGGTTGTGGATCTATAGTGTATTTTTTTATTGTTCTATCAATTTTGTTTTTTATATTTTGGGTCTGTGTTATTAATGGCATTGTCAGTATAGTATTATTATATTTTCTTGGTGAAATAACCCTTTATAGCACAATGTCCTTATGATTATGAACTGTCTCTCTTTATCAAGTAATGCTGTTTGCCTTCAAGACTACTTCAATATTTTTTTGTTTTAAGAGGTTTTCACTACAGGGTGTGTGCGCTCACCAGACAGACAGAGACAGAGAGATGGAAAGTGAGAAATCACCCCCTAAGGGGGGATGGCCACGCCACAATCCCTTCTCTTCCTTTCTCCTCTCGGGATCTTGGGCACACATGTTCCCGGCGTGAGTTTTAAGCCACCAGGTCTGGGACGTGAACCACGGTTGACTATGTGGAGTCCAGTGACATAGCCATTACACTAACTGCTGGTCCCAAGACTACTTCAATATTAATATGACTACACATACTTTCACTTGGTTAGGGTATTCATGGGTATATCTATTTCCTCCTTTCATTTTATTTATTTCCCACTCCTTTTCTCTCTGTCTCTCTTTGTCAGAGGACACTTATGCTCGCCAGAGAGAGATAGCAAGAGGGAAAAATAAAAAAAGAGAGGGAGAAGTGACCTCTTAATGGGATGTGGTCATGTTGTAATCACCTCTCCTATACCTCTCTATCTGTTGGGATTTTGGGCATGCACTTATATGTGCCCACCATCTTGCATGCCACCAGGACCAGGACTTGAATACAGTTAGCCATGTGGGATCCTGCTTCCTCAGTCACTAGGCTAGGGGGCTGGCATCCTTTTTTATATCTTTCTGCATGCTCATATTTAAGGTGTGCTTCTTAGTAACAGTGCATTTTTCCCAAAAACATTGTATTTTTTATTATTTATTAAAATTCATATTATATCTATGGTATTTTGATCAATTATATAATAAAATTATTTAAATATATAACCTAGAAATTCCTTTTTTAATTAATTAATTTATTTTACATACTTTCACCGAACATCACCACAGCATACAAAATGCGATTTTCCAGCCAGAATACACTGTAAAGTGGCTTAATCATACATGTTATCATCAACAAATAATTTTCCATTTCTTGTTTCATATATATATATATATATCCCCATTTCTCACCCTCCATCATTTTCCATTCTCCTCCCACCCTGTCTCTGGTATCTACAGTTGCTTTCTATTCCTTTATTCTTTTCCACATTATATTGATTCACAAAATATCTTAGTTAATCCAAATACTTTCAATAGTAAGTTTAACTGATATATACACATTTGTGAACAAAAATTGACTTTAGGCCTGAAATTCTGTGGGTAGAATGAATATACTATAAAATAGTACATAACTGAGGCTATATAGCTTACTGTGGTCACTAAATAGGTATTTTTTAAATACAATTTTTAATTTCAAGAAAGGCAGTTTTTGCTTTAATAAATCAAAATCAAAAAATGTTAAGCGAACTTTACTTAATACTTGAAGCTAGGAAACAGGTTAGGATTCTGTTCAAATAGTAGGTACATGGACCTGTCCACAACTCAAGAGAAGACAAAACTCCTTAATACTGGAAAACAAAGCATAGAAAATCAGTAATGTTTTAGTCAAAAAGTATGAAATTCTGTTTCACCAGTTCAAACTCATGCACTTTATCTTCTGTTGTGGTCCGATCTTTCCTTTTAAATTCTGGAAGATAGCATTCAACTCTGCACTTGTCCCTACCATTAAGCTGGCCATTTTCTTAGCTGTTTTAGAACTTCTATATTTGTGTGTCTGAGTTTAGTTTCTCTGGGAGAGCATTCCCTTCAGAACTTTTTTGGAGAGCTGGTCTGGTGTTGGTACTTTCAGGTTTTGTTTATTTAAGAATGTTCTTATTTTCTCTTCTCATATGAAGGATAATCTTGCCGGACATAGTATTCTTGGTTGAAATTGTTTTTCACTCAACAGTTTGATTATATTTTCCCATCTTTTTCCTTGCTCACATTGTTTCTGATGAGAGATCCACTGTTAGTCTGATGGGATATCCTTTGTAGGTAACTTGACATTTCTCTCTTGCCAGTCTAAGTATCTCATCTTTGTCTGTGGTTTTGGTCATACTGGCTATAACGTGTCTTGGAGAAGATCTTCTTGGATTGATCCTATTTGGGGTCCTTTGTGTTTCTTGGATCTGGATCTTTGAATATCTCTCTATGTTTGAGGTGTTTTCCTCCAGGATTTCATGAAATAGATTGTCAATGCTCTTATTAGTCTCTTCACCTTCTGGGATACTGATTATCTAGATGTTTGGACCTTTAATGGTATCTGATATTTCTTGTATATTATTCTCATTTTGGAGGGCTATTTTCTCAGTCTTTGTTGTGGATTTTACTAGTCCTATGATTCCACCTTTAATATCTGAGATTAGATTTTCTGTATAATCTAGTCTGCTTTTCATACTTTCAAAGGAGGTTTTGACTTCCTGTATTATAGTATTCATCTCTGACACTTACATGGTATTTTCTTGGTTTCGCATATTTCTTTTTTTAATAATTATTTATTTAATTTTATTTATTCAACCATTTATTTAAATTTGACCATAGAGAGGCAGAGAGAGAGAGTGAGGGGGGAAGTGAGAAAGTAAGTCGCCAGGTCCAAGACTTGAACCGTTATCAGCCATGTGGGAGTGTCCAGTGCCTTAACCACCGTGCCACCTGCTGGTCCCCGGTTTCACATATTTCTTGTGCCCCTGGGTGATTTCTAGTCATCTGATGGGTTATTAGTTTCTTCCTAATTTCTAGAAGATCAATCTGAGCGATCATAGGCTCACAGGAGAATGTGGTCTGCAAACTCTTTGGCATTGAATTTTTTTTCTCCCTTTGTGTCATAGATTCAGGGGGAGTTGAGGAACATGAGGACCCAAATAGTATTCGGATTTTGGCCAACTTTTCACTTAGACCAGGGTAATTTCTCAGCAGAAATCACTAGATCTCAGCTCTTAATGGCAAACTCAGTCTTCTTCTGGCCTCTCCTTCCTGTTTGCCAGGGTGACTTTTAGCAGAACATCTTTATTGCTCTTATCCCTGAAATCACTAGATCTCAACTCTCATGGCTGCACATTTGCACATTTTTTGGGAATAGTTTCTTTTTTTTTTTTTTAAAGATCTGAAGTGATTTTACTTTTATTTCCTTTACTTTAAGCCAATCATGAAATGTGACCGTGATTTCTGGGGTGGGGACGGAAGGACGTCGTTTCACGAACCATTGGGACTGTGGCCCAGCTGGTCGGAAGGCACTGGCGGGGCAGCCTCCCGAGGGCAGTTGAAGGAGCCCTACTGCCCCACCAGCAGGTAAGTGATGTTCTGAGAGCGCGGGGCCAGGTACGCCGTGTCCTCCCCGGCCTCCGGCTGGCGCAGCTCAATGAGGCCACCTCAGGCCGGGCCGCTAATTGGCGATGAGCTGGGCGGCCTTGGTATCGCCCTCTGTAGGGTTGAGGACTGCCTTCTGCTGCTGCTCGACCTTTTCCACCGCGCATCTGGCCAGCTGAGCTACCTGTTTGGCTTCCTGGCTTCTGGGAACTGCTCCCCGAAGGTCAGATGCGTTAAGGACGGGACATCCGGGATGAGTCCAAAGGTTGCTGCTCGCTCTGTAAGGTCATCGCTCACCTGTCTGGAGACCAGCGCCCTCTGGGGGATTAGTTCTTTGGCATCGGAGCGAGCCACCACGGACTTGAGGATCTTGGTAGTGATGGACCGCAGGCCTGGCTCATCGTAGTCCTCACTGACTCTGGTGAAGATGCAAGGAAGTTGGCTGGCCACCGGCCGGGAAAGGCTGCGCAGTGCCGTGTGGGCATTCTGTAAATCTTTGCTGCCAGTGATGACTGGCACATTACATGGCTGAGAGCAGAAATAAAATATCATTGGCTTCCGTACCTAGGGGATAGGAACGAGAGTCCCTTCCCTGACCACAATGTCCTGTACTCCAGGAATCGGTCAAAGATGACGGCTCTGTGCCAGCATCCACATTAGTTAAGGCAGGGTTCACCACGCCCCCTGCAACAGCTGAAGCCAGGCTGAACTTGCCAGTGGACTCAAACACTTTGGCAGCCATACTTCCTTCTGTTGAACCCACTCACGTGTACTTCCACTCTAACCCCCACATGAATTTCCCAGCCACACATACTTGGAGAAGTCTTTATATTTAACAGTTTTTTTATATTTGTGGGTTTTAAGTATATTATTTTGTCTTTTCTTTTGTCTGATTCTTTTCTTTTGTCTGATTCTTTTTCTCTCATTTTCTCCTACTAAACTAAATCCATAGATTCTTTGATATTTCATCCTTCAGAAAGTGGAGTTTAATTCCCCTTTTCTTGAGTGTGCCCTGGATTTAGTGACTTACTGCTATTAAATAAGATACGGCAGAAACAACAGTGAGTGAATTTTAAAGACTGGATTATAAAGGGCACATCATGGCTTGAGAACATTCAAGAAACCCTATGGAGAGACACATGCAGCAAGGAACTGAAGCCGCCAGCCAACAAGCGTATAAATGAGTCATCTTATGAGCAGATACTTCACTTCTACTCAAGCCTTCATAGGGCTGAAGCCCTGCCTGACATCTAGATAGCAATCTGCTAAGAGACTCTGAGTTACAGTCACTTAGCTAAGTAGTTTCTGAAATCTTCAATCCCCAGAAACCGTGAGGCCTTAAATAGTCTGTTTTTATTTTGTTTTGTTTTGTTTTGTTTTGAGAGGTTTTTTTCTATAGGGTGTGTGCACTCACAAGAAAGACAGAGACAGAAAGTGAGAAATTGCACCCCCAAAAGGGAAGGCCAGGCCATAATCCCTTCTCCTCCATTCTCCTCTTGGGATCTTGGGCATGTACAGAAGAGACCTGTGTGCGTTTAAGCCACCGGGTCCAGGACTCACACTGCAGTCAACTACATGGGAGTCCAGCGACATAGCCATTATGCCAACTGCTGGTCCCAATATTCTGTTGTTTTAAGCTGCTAAGTTTTGGGGTAATTTGTTACAAATCAATAGATAACTAATACATATTTATTGCCTTATTTGGAGTAATTATTTCTTATTATTCCTTTACGCTGTTAAAAAGTTTGTTGATTTCTTTACTCTTTGTTCAGTGGTTGCTCTAAATTTCAAAATGCAACTTTGACATCAAAAACTAATATAATTTAATAATTTTTAATCATTCATGGATAATGCAAGAACCATTGGACACTTTAGCTTTATTTCCTTCTGCCTTTGGAGTTAAATTTATTATATATTTTAATTCTCTATATTTTTAAGCCTCATGAGAATTTTTTTTGTTTTTCCTACTCATGTGTCCTGCCATTTTTATTGCAAGTTTATTTACATAATCATTTACCTTTTACTTGAAGAATTCGTCTTAAAAATTTCTTATTTATTTATTTATTTTACATTTAAACACTATGCATCATTACAGCATACATACCAAATGAATTTTCACATCACAAATACACCATATATTGGTTCAGTCAAAGATATTACCATATACATTATCATCAACAAATAATTTTCCATTTTTGTGTCCCTTAATTGTTTTCTTCTTTCTTTTTCCCCTTGATTCCCTCCCTCTCAACTGCTCTGTATTGCAGTTCTATTTGTGAAGGAGTCTCTACTTTTATTTATTTTAAACTGTCTTTTATTCTGTCTTCCTTTCAAAATATAGTTTTGCTTAGTAAAAGTTTTAAGTTTGCAGGACTTTTTTCCTCACTGCTTTGAAAATTCCATCCCATTGTTTCCTGACGTCTACTTTTTCTATTTAGAAGAATTTGTCATTCCTTTGAAGGTAATAGGTCCTTTCTTTTCTTTTCTTTTCCTTTTTTTTTTTTTAGGGAGTGAGAGATTTTTGCTATAGGACATGTGTACTCACTAGAGAGACAGAGAGATGGAAAGTGAGAAATTACCCCCTGGGTAGGATGGCCATACCACAATCCCTTTTCCTTCATTGTCCTCTTGGGATTTGGGACACACACGCAAGCACACACACTCGCCCAGTATGAGTTTTAAGCCACTGATCCAGGACTTGAACCCAGGTTGACTATGTGGGAGTCCAGTGATTTAACCATTATGCCATCTGCTGGTCCTACTAATAGGTCATTTTTCATATCTCCATCTGATTTTAAGAGTTTCCACAACCCCCATTTTTGGTTTTCAATATAGTTTTACTATAATGTACATAGGGATTGCTTTCTTAGTATTTATCTCATTTGGTGCTTTTAGTACTTCTTAAACTTGTGACTTGTTTACTTTCTTTCAGTATGAAAGTTTCTTGGCTATCCTCTCCTTAAGTATTGTTCCTATCTATTCTCTTTTTTCCCATTTTGAATACATATGGAGTAGACCTTTTACCATATGCCCTACATGTCTTATGTTTCTATCTACATGTACCATTTTTCTTAAAAACGAACAAACATAAAAACCTGTGTTTTAGACCAATTACCTCTCCTGACCTACCTTGCAGTTCTCTTTTCAGCTGTTTCTCATTTATCATTAAATTTATTCATTAAGTTCTTAATTTCAATTCAAATAATTCATAGTTATAGGATACCCACTTTTCCCCTTTGATTGGTTCAAGTTATTTGTTGAGAGTCTCCATATAGGCATCTAATTTCTTGTATTTGCTCATCACATATATTTAGAAGTCCATATCTGATAACAATAGTAAGACTGTCTCTATCTTCTCTTGGTTTTTAATGATCTGTTTACGTCTCCTGGTATGCCAAATGATTTTCAGTTAAACACCACACGTTGTGTATAAAAGAATATTGAAATAATTTGAGGCTCTGTATAGTTTGGAAGGCAGCTGGATGTAGAATAACTTACCTTCATCCATGCAAATATTGAGGCAATTAGAATTTGGATTTTAGCATTTAGTTTTTCACTATTCGGTATTTTTAAGTGAGGTTTACTCCCAAGTATAGCTCTTTGAAAATCTCAGTGGAAACCTTGGGCTCTTTACCAGCACCTCTATTCCTTAAAGAGTTCTCGAAAGCAATTTTTGTTCCTACAATTTGTAAGACTAACAGAAGTTTCTTAGCTTCTCAACATTTCTCAGAGACAGAAAATGACTTGAGGAGGAAAATAACACCAAGGCTATATGTCTCAATCATCTCACTTCTTACCTCTTTTTCTCTTCCCGCTCCTTCCAGAATATTGGCTCCCTTAAGTCCCTGCTTCCTTAGTATGATGTCTTCAAATACACGCACACACACGCACACACACACACGTACAGGCACTGAAACTTTTAAAAACTGTTTTTCATGGAAGTGTTGTTTTGCAACACACTATTCCAACATTATTAGAGGCACTAATCTTTCAAAATATGCTTTCACATTCTAAGTGCATAACTCTCCCTAACTTCAGCATAAACAGCCTGGTGTATACAGCTGAGCATCAGGTCTGTGACAAGCCAAATCATTCTTACAATTTCAGTAAATATATCAATTCAACCAAAAGTTTCTGGCGCTTGATATCTTTATTCTCCAGTTTTACTCTTTCTCTTATTTCTTCCACAGCCATTTCTGTCTGTGTAAGAAATATTTACGCTGGAAAAATTCAGATTTGTACCCAATATTAAATTTAAAGGTGTTGGCCAAAAACATAAGTAAGCATGTAGTGGCCCTGAGTGACGAGCAAGGTAACCCAGGGCACCTAGAAAAGTGGTATTCTGTGACCTCTTTTTTTCTTATCTTGTGATGTTTTCTTTGTCAATGTGACCAATGAATTTTGAATCAGAGTTACGGCATCTCTAGATATGACATATATGGTATTTCAGACCTGAATCCCTTAAAATTCAGCTCCATTAAAGGGAAGCTCAGAGAATTTTAATATCTTGGAAACTGAGCCAAATCATCCATTGCACACATTTCTTTACATAAACTACAGTTTCGGAGAGCCTAATGGACCATTCAGAAAGAACTACCTGTTAAATGGCAAAGTACAGTATGTTTTAAAGTGACATACCCAAGAGCTGAAAATGACTCTTTGATCTTTAAAAGGCTCATAAACAGTGCAGTGTACATACAGATCTATATTTATGTATTCAAATATTGGGAGGAAATCCAAGAAGAGTCTTAGGATTGCAGGAGTTCACGGTTTAGACAAAAAGAGGCCAAGGAGGAGGGTAGTTACATCGAACTTTTTATAGCATGAAGCAAGCTTTCTTCCTCACTTGTTAGCCAATGCACTAAAATCTTGGTAAGGGCTTGTTTTTTAGCTGAGGCATAAACCAATCACAACATGGACAGGAGATATTTATGAAGAGACAATTAAAACCAAAAGAATGTTTTGTTTCTGAATTTAATGTGTGGTTGGCGCCATCTTCTTTTATTTAGATGAAGGGCCTCCAGCTACGTCCTGTGCCTCAGTGCCACCCACAAACACATATCCTCCTTCTTCATTACTGGAACCATTAACTGAAGGTGTTAATCTATGGACAATTTGCCTATATCCTCTGTTTTGTGGAACAACCAGAGAGGGCTCATAAACAATACCTCTCCCAGAGACATAGTGAGGGCATTGAGGGTGTTTGTTGTTTACAGATATTCAAAGGAAGTTGAATGACTATGTGACTTACATCCATGAGTATTTTATCTCAGTGGTATGCTGTTGTTCACTTTTCCTCTGATGCAGATGATTTAGTCCTTAAGAAGAAATAAGCTCCACCTTGCATATAAGAACCACAGGCAATGGAATGTTGGTTCTGAAATGCAGTACCAACAGTAGACACTTACTCTTTTACCCGGTTCACATAGTAACCACAAATAGGTACTTGTTACATGACAGGTTGTTTTATGTACTTCCAAAGGGATTGTGGACCAGAACAGTCTACTTGAACCAAGTCCTATGAATAATGATAAAATAAAGATGTATATATTTACCATCTAAAGTAATAAATAGAACAACTATAACCCAGAATCTCCACGTGTCCCTCCTTCTGCCAGCAGTAGATCCTAAATTTTGTGTTAATTAGTCCCCTCGTTTTAGCTCAACATCAATGTACGCATTTCTAAAAAAAAAAAAATACAATATTTTGTTTTGTTTGCTTTTAAACTTTATATTAAAAGAACCATACTTGGGATCAGCAGTTGGCGTAATGGCTATGTCGCTGGTCTCCCATGTAGTCGACCGTGGTTCAAGTCCCAGACCCAGTGGCTTAAACTCGCACAGGGTTTATGTGTGTGCGTGCCCAAGATCTCAAGAGGAGAATGGAGAAGAAGGGATTGCAGCGTGGCCATCCTCCCTGGAGGGTGATTTCTCGCTTTCTATCTCTCTGTCTCTCTGCTGTCTTTCTAGTGAGTGCATGCACCCTATAGCAAAAACCTCTCAAAAAAAAATCATACCTTATGTATTATTCTGACTTTTCTCCCCCAAATTTATCTTGCTACATAAAATGGTAGTCTAGTTCCCTTTAGCTATATATAGTATTTCACTGTAAGAATTCAATAAAACTTATTCATCCATTCTCCTATTGTGGACATTTGTATTGTTTCCAGTTTTCAGAGGGAGAGAATCAAGGGGAAAAAGAAAGAAGCAAAACATTTAAGGGACACAAAAGTGGAAAATTATCTTCTGATATGATATGTATGGTAATAGCTTTGGATTAATATACAGTATATTTGTGCTGTGAAATCTCATTTTGTATACTGTAATATACAGTGATTAAGTGTAAATAATAATAATAAATTTTCAAAATAAAAAATGTTTTTACTATTATAATCAGTGCTGCTTCAAGAATTTGTGTACATCTTCTGTTGAGAATTTATGGACTGTTTTTCTGGTAGTGGAAATGCTGGGATATAAAGTAGGCATGTTTTCAGTTTTGGAGACTAATGTCAGACTGTTTTCCTAACTGATTATGTCAATTTACACTTTAACTTGCAACGTGTAAGAACTGTAGTTGTTCCTCATTATCATTGGCATTCTCTATTGTGTTTCCTTTAACTGTTTGTCAAACATATTTATTATTCACAATAGCTGAATAAAATTGACATTTTAAAAATCCATACCTGGGACCAGCATTTGGCGTAATGGCTATGTCGCGAGCATCCCATGTAGTTGACCGTGGTTCGAGTCCCATCCTGGTGGCTTAAACTCATGCTAGGCGTGTGTGCGTGCGTGCCCAAGATCCCGAGAAGAGAATGGAGGAGAATAGATTGCGGCATGGCCATTCCCCCTGGGGGGGTGATTTCTAACTTTCTGTCTTTCTGTTTTTCTCTTTCTGGTGAGCACACGTGTCCTATAGCAAAAACTTCTCAAAAAAAAAAAAAAATCAATCCATACCTTACAAGGGTAGAAACTGAGACATAGAAATTTTAAGTCATCTGTAGTTTATGGAACACAGACTGAAAATGTATAATGTGTAGGGAGGAGAACATACTTCTCAAAAACAATTTATAGAAAACCTGCCTAATAATTGATCCTTTAGTGGCCAATAATCTTAAAATTCACCTCTGAAAGTTTTACGTGAATTTGGAAGCTCTTAATGTGGAACCAAATACAAACAAAGTTGAATAAAATTTAAAACTGTAAAAATGTTGATTAAAAATTGAGAAAGGGACCTTTAGAAAAACTGGCCCCAAAGTTCCTCCTTTACTCACAAGCAAATCCAGATCATTTGCTATGGTCTGAATGTTTGTGTGCCCTCCAAATTCACATATTAAAATCGTGAATGTGAGTATTAGGAGGCATGACCTTTGAGAAGATCAGATCTTGAAGCCCTGTGTTTATCACCTTATAAACACGGTCAGAGGGAACACTTTTACCCCTTCCACCATGTGAGGATGCAGTGAGAAGTCAGCAGTCCACAGTTCAGAAAAGAGCCCTCCTCAGAACCCGAGCAGAGTTGCACACTGACTTTGGACTTTCCAGCTTCAAGAACCATGAGAAATAAATTTCTGTTGTTTATAAACCATCCACCTTATGGCATGAATGAACTAAAATAACATGCTAATGTTTTTTAAAAACACTGCAAATTTGATGAATTCTTATCAAAGACTTTCATAAATTGTCAGAAATGCTCTTAGACATATTGAATAGTTTAAAAGCTAGACGGTAAATGAGGAATGTGACATGGGAAAGAATGCAAAAACTAAAAAACTGGACTGAATTTTAAGGGATCCTGCCTATAAGGCAAATGAATCACAGGTAAAGTGGTTTCTGACAAGCTGACCTGGACATTTTGGGGTTATTCCAAACCTTAGGGCACAGTTGGGGATTAGCCAGCAGTGGAGGCACCTCATTGTAGCTTTTGGAGCTATGATATTACCTCTTTCTCATCACTTTGTAGTCCCTGAACACCCTGAAAAGTCCTTCAGAAATTGGAAGGAAGAAGCTAGGCAGTAGCATGGCAGTAATTTGTTTGGACCCAGTGAAGTCAAAAGAAGAGGAAAGTCCTTGCCTATCAACATGAACAATGAGGAGGACATGGGGAGGAATGTTTAAGGATCCCCCTACCTTTGCAAAGGGTCAGATGTAGATCACTGCGTGCTTGTCAGAAAATTAAATACTGTTTTCTTACTAAGTTACATATTTGGCTCTCAAACATCATTCTTAACCAGGGTGGACCAATTTTTTTCAGCTACCATTATACATCCATAGATAGATTCTCCAGAGTTGGATCTGAAAAAAATCTTCAAGAGTATTTAGTTCAATTTTCTCTTTCC
>NW_006159894.1:2704451-2705428 GCF_000334495.1 Tupaia belangeri chinensis
GTATTTAGTTCAATTTTCTCTTGCCCTGTTCCATTATCAGACTGGAGTCCCTAGACAAACTTGCCCCTCCCCAAATTTCCATCTCAAGGAATTATCATTTCAATCTTCTAAATCCTTAATCCAAACACCTTTTTCTCTTACACATCATATCTAATCCATCAGCACATCCTGTAGGCTTTTTTTCAAAATAGATTCAGAATGCAGCTATTTCTTACCTCTTCTGCTACAGTAATCTACCTGGAGCTCCCAGCTGAGTGGTCAATCGGAACAGAAATCCTGCCCTGCTTCACTAACTGAGCTGTGTACGTTGCTCCAAGATACATCCACCTGGAAGAAGGAGTACTGTTTTTAATTTTACTAAGATGCTTTGTGGACTTGCAACTTCTCAGTAAATTAGCTCATGTCATTTCTCTGCTTGAAAACTCACTCAGAAGAGCCCAAATCCACCATGTCAGCTCTTTGAGACTTGGTCCTGCCAAGTCTGTGAGGCCATCTTCTTCTATTTCAGCCATACCAGGTTTTGAGCTAATTTCTATTTGAATTTTCACTTTATCCGAAATGGGTCATTCCTTCACACTTTTCATTTCTTCCGTGAGCTCTTCCTTGAATCCTAGCAACCTATCCTTGATGTGTCCTAATTCCCTTACCCTCTGTAGTGGAATCACCATCTATGGTGAGTTGAATTATGTCTCCCAAGAAGATACATTGAAGTCCTGACCCCTAGTACCTATGGATATGACTTTATTTGGAAACTGGTTTTTTGTAGATACAATCAAATTAAGATAAAGTAATAGATTAGTGTGGACCAAATCTACTAACTGGTGTCTTTACAAAAACAAAAATTTGGACATAAAGGCACACAGGAAAGAATGTCTTAATGAGGGAGGCAGAGATTAGAGTGATGAGTCAAGGCAAGTGTCGGCAATCCACTTGTGCTACAATGAAATACCTAAGACTGGGCAATTTATAAGCAGCAG
>NW_006159894.1:2705605-2707456 GCF_000334495.1 Tupaia belangeri chinensis
TTTGTTTGCTCACAGTTCTGGAGCCTGAGAAGTCCAAGATGAAGGCACTAGCAGGCATGGTGTCTTGTGAGGGCTTGGTCTGTGCTTCTAAGATTGTACTTTGTTGCTGTTTCCTCTGGAGGGGACAAATGTGATGTCGTCGCATAGCAGAAAGGACAGAAGGGCCTAAAAGCACCTAGTTAGTTCCCTCCATCCCTTTTATAAAGTCACTAATTTCATTCACTCCAATCTCACGACCTAATTGCCTCCTGAAGGCCCCATCTCTTAAAATTATTACATTAGTGATTAAGTTTTAATGTATTAATTTTGGGGTACATATTCACACCATAGTAACAAGGAACACAAAGAAAGGGCCCACTAGAAGTGAAGAAAGAGAGAAGCTTGAAACAAATTCTCTCTCAGAGACTCCAAAAAGAATCAACCTTGCTGATTCTTGCTCCTTGATTCTGGATTTCTAGCCTCTCTAAGTGTGAATCAATCAATTTCTATTGTTTAAAGCCATCCAGTTTGTGGTACTTTGTTTCAATTAGCAATAATCGCGCCTCGGATAAACTTCATTGGCTACGATACTGCCACTGCGCAAAGCTGGCAGTTTGTGGTACTTTGTTACAGCAGTTTTAGGAAGTGACTACGCCATCTGAAATATAATATTATTAATTCGTTTAGAGTTTGCTTCCTTGTTAGGAGGGAAAGGATTCTGTTTGTGTTGTCAGCTGTCATATCTCTCGTAGTTGGCATGGTGTCTGGCACAGAATAGATACCCCAAATACTTCCTGGGAGAATGAATAACAGTTATCTCATCTGGGCTTAGTATGTGGGACTCTCAGCACTGTAGCCATTTTCTGCTTTATTCTCTACCTCTCCCACCAACAGCGGGTGACTGACCCATGGATGATGGAGGAACTGCTCTTAGTCAGAATAGGCACATCTCATTTAGATGTCTGAACCTAGTATCTTTCCAGGCTGCTGTCAGGCTAGAACTTTGCAGATCGTACTAAGTCCTTCCCATACCAGAGAAGTGTTTCTTGTCTTTGAAACTAGAACCTAGGGAGATTGCCGTTAATGTAGAGTATGATTTGAGTCTTACTCATTTTGGAATCACCTTAATAATGGACAGATAGAAAACACTTAGCAGATAGTTTTGAGTAAATATGTGAATAATAATAACTTACATTTTCAGAGCACTCAAAATGAAACAGGCATTTTTCAAAAAAATCTCACATGCTTCAATGCATATCAACCTCACAATAAACCCATTACTCCCAGTTTACAGATTGGGGATGTGAAACACAAAGACATTTTGTAATTTGCCAAAGAACCCCAGAAAGACCACAGTGGAGTTACTACTTGGTCCCAGGCAAGACTCCCTCTCTTACACTCCCAACCTCTGTAGATAACAAGGTTTCATTGCAATGACATAGAATTGTGACCCCAAAAGAACATGCTCAGTGACTGTACGGAGTGAAAAAATTATGCGCAATTCTAGAACAATTTTTTTCTCTTTTCAATGCATTTTATGATTTTTTTTCTTTCAGTGTATTTATTGTACTAGTTATATTTTGCTTAATAGGTTGTTTCATTTGCACTCCAAATGTATACCTTCTGGCCTGGAGAATAGTGCTAGGTGACAAAGGCCAGCCAAGCAGGATTAAAGTCTGATGAGTCACTATGTGGGTAATGTGCTTTGAAAGCTTGAGAAGGGAATGTTGAGGTCATGCCCCTTCCCAAGAGATCTTTTTTCTAAAAAAAAAAAAAAAAAAAAGATTCCAGAGAATGCATGCACTGGTGGGACCAGCAGTTAGCATAATGGCTATGTCGCTGGACTCCCACGTAGCCCACCGCAGTTCAAGT
>NW_006159894.1:2707496-2717034 GCF_000334495.1 Tupaia belangeri chinensis
GCCGGGCGCGTGTGCGTGCGTGCCCAAGATCCCGAGAGGAGAACGGAGGAGAAGGGATTGCGGCATGGCCATCTCCCTTGGGGGGTGATTTCTTGCTTTCTGCCTCTCTGTCTCTGTCTGTCTGGCGAGCGTACCCACCTATAGCAAAAAAACAAACAAACAAAAAACCCCATAATTTTATTCCCATGATATCTTAATCCAAGGTATTATAGCGGCTTAGATGACCTTGGCCTTGTCATACTGGTGTCCAGCTGACCCAATGGTGTGTGCATGTATGTGTGCACATGGGTTTGTTATGTGCATATGTAATTGTGTACACCTAATGCCGGAGACAGAAATAGCTCAGAGAACTGTACTTTGATTACACTCCTGGTTAAACTATTTTCAGTTCCATTGAGTCCCGTGTTTCTTATAGGCATCTCTTCACATTTTTATGTACTTTTCCCCTCAGGTGTATATGCAAGATTCAACTTCCACGTCAATCTTACTATGATTCTTAGGAAACAATGAGTAATATTGGTTCAGATCTTCCTATCCAGGTTGTACTTTTCCCTTCTTGGCATGAAAATTGTCATTTGTCTTTTGAAAGAAAATTGCTACCTATTTATTACAGTTCTTTTTTTTTTTTTCTCTATCTTTTTCAGGTTGAGTTTCATTAGTATCTTTTTGGAGACTCTCATACTTATGTTATGGTCCCACATGCTATACTTTGGTGGTTTGTTTATCTACATGTAAGACTATCCACATAATTAGCGAGCCTCATATAAAATGAAAATGCAGGATCCTTTTGTTAAGAAATTAGTAAGAGGGCCAGCATGTGGTGTGGAATTTAAGGCACTGGATCCCATGTGACCAGCTGCATGGTTTGAGTCCTGGAACTGGAGGCCTGAAAATCACACCAAGTGTATGTAAGTGTGTGTCCAAAATCTCGAAAAGAGACTGGAGGAGAAGGGATGATGGTGTGGCCATCTCCCCTGGGGGATGATTTCTCACTTTCCCTCTGTTTCTATTCTCTGGTGAGCATATGTACCCTATAGCAAAACCTAAAAAAGAAAAGAGGGACAAGAAAAATGATGAATAAGAATTTCAAGATGACACAGAATAATAAACTAAAGGTGGGAACCTTATGAGTCTGGTCAATGAAGCCGGCTTTGAGTGTGCTTTGGGCTTATAGATTATGAGCATATTCAGTTTCTTGGTACCTAAAACTCAACAAATGTTGGTTAAGTAAATAAACCAACAAATAAATGAACATAAGAACAAACTTTTGAAAAAAGGCAACCATTTTGTAAGAGAGACACTGATTTTTAATTGCTTGAAGAAACCCTTACAGAATCACTGAAGTGAGAGAAAAAAGTGGATACATGCAATTATTTGTAGTAACAAATAATCATACTTTGTATGTGTGTAATACTTTTCATCTTCAAAACACTTTCAAAACATTAATTAATCCTTACAACAGCATCAATGAAATTGAAACCAGAGGGAGAATTTGAGGTATGCAAAAGTTAATTACCAATATTAAAATTTGGCACACAACTCACACTCCTCCTACTGGGGCAGTAAACACATTCCATGCCATCTCCTCTCCCTCTGAAAAAAAAAGAACATAGGAGCTTAGTTCTAATATGTCCATCAAGGAGGAGTCAACACTATCTGCTGAGAAAACCTCTGGGCTAGGGAGAGGTTGATGGTTGCCATTTGCTCACTTCTGAGTTCCCTTGAGATTCAGAGATTGGGGCCAGTGGGTTGCGTGGTGGCTAAGGTACTGGGCTCCCAGATGGTGTACTGTCATTTGAGTCCCAGACCTGGCGGCTTGAAAATCACACTGGACATATGTGCATGTGTGCATGTGTGCCCAGGGTTCCAGGAGGAGAAGAGAGGAGAAGAGATTGTGGCATGACCATCCACCCTGGGGGGGTGATTTCTCTTTTTCTCTCTCGCCATCTCTCCAGTGAGTACACACGCCCTATAGCAAAAAAACAAAAACAACAACAACAACAAAAAAATGAAACAAAACAAAAACAAAACTCAGAGATTAAAGATTCTGAATCTGGCTAGAAGTAGGTGTGGTTTATTTATTTATTTATTTAATTTATATATATATATAAAAGTGAGGGATTACCTGCCAAGGCAGATGCTCACACCACAGTCCCTTCTCCCTCATTTCTCCTTTTGGGATTTTAGGCACACATACTCAAGTTTGTTTTTCAAGCTGCTGCGCCCAGGACTCAAACTGTTCAGGAAGACATATGGAACCCAGTCATCTTAAATACTATGCCACTTACTGACCCTGAGCTCATTAAAAACAAAAAGTTTACTTTCTGAGAGTGAGGTATAAAGAGAAGTACACTCAATAGGGTCTCTTATTACCCAGTCAGTCAGGCTCATGGGTATGCATGCTTGCATCTGATGTGTGCAGACCAAACCAGGAACCAAACTCTGATATTACATATGGCCTCCAACACTATAGATCAGTGTGCTACTAATATTATTACTGTGGCTGAGCTGGGATGAGCTCATTTTGAACAAAGATGTGGGAAATTCTCTAAAATCATAAGATAAAGGTCAGCTGATATCTCAAATCTAAAAAAAAAAAAAAAGAGCTGGAAACTTTTTTGAATCCTGAGGCACATTAGATATTCTGGTGAGAACTTCACCTGCATCATCTGGGGTGAAGGAAAACTTGACTTTTGTACAAAGAGGGTTAGTGTATCCAAAGTGACTGGCTCACATGGAGCTGCTAGAACCCTGAGCATTCTATACTTCCAGTTTTTCTAGGCTGGAGGGATGAAAACGAGGTGCTGGTACACTTTAGCGCGGGGAGCAGCTACCTGTCCCCTCTGGAGCAGAGTCTTTTACACCAGAGTCTTTCACATCTGGTCTGTATATTGCACAAGTCGTGAGGCCTACTGGTGCAAGCTGTCATTGTACTCTCACAGCCAATGACTAAGCAGCCTTCTGAAGGGAAGGAGAGCATACCTCTCATTTCTCTTCAAATATGGGCTGTGCATAGTGATGTCTTTCCAAAGAGAACATCGTGGAAGGTAGGGGGGATAAGAGGGTAACTTTACAGAGTAGAAAACTGACAAATATTACTTCAGTCAACTGATCACAGTCAACATGGAAGTGAAAATATTTGTTGCTGTTGTTTTCCAGGACTAGATTTTTTCATTTGGAATACTTTTCTTTCTTCTTTTTTTTGGTTTGCTATAGGGCATGCACATTCGCTGGAGAGAGACAGAGAGAAAGAAAGAGGGAGAGAGAAAGTGAGAAATCACTCCCTGGAGGGATGGTCATGCTGCAGTTCCTTCTCCTCCATTCTCCTCTCTGAGTTTTGGACATGCATACATATGCATCTGGCTTGTTTTTCAAGCCACCAGGTCCTAGACTAGAACTATGCAGTTGGCAATATGGGATCCAGCCTCCTCAAGCACCATGCCATCTTCCTCTGGAATACTTTGAGCTCTTCAGAAAGTGCAAAATCTCCCTGACGCTCACATTTGATTTAAAAACAAAAAACAAAAAACTGCTACCAACAGTGGGGATCAAGCATCTACTTGGATAGTCTCTGCTTTTCTTCTTTAGCGCGGCCATAGTCATATTTAACCTGATCCTATCACCCATTTCTTACCTCTGTAAAGTTACCCTCTTATCCCCCCTACCTTCCACACTTCATTAGCCATTACGTCCTTAGTTATATGTTTTTTATATTGATTTCACTTGGTTTGGTTCCTAACAGTTTCTGTAGTCACCCTGAAGGCCATTTAAGACCATGATAAGGTTCCAGGAAATGATAGTGACAGAACTGGAAGAAGGGTTAGATAGTGGTTCTTGGCTGAAAGGTGACCTAGGTGACAGTCTTGAGTGCTAAAAACTAATAATACTTTGCATAAGGGTGGTGGCAAAGGAAGAATTTTTTAAAACTCTCAACCGACACCTGAGCCAGACTTATACAATTGCCATAAATGAATGAAGAAGCTGACTGGCTTCAGGTTAAACACATATCTTTTCTACTTTGTGTTTGCAAATCCCATATAATTCTTCTTTTGTTTGTTTTGCTATAGGGTGTATGTGCTTGCTGGAGAGAGACAAAGGGGGAAAGAGAAAAAGTGAGAAAGCACTCTGCAGGAAGGATGGCCATGCTGCAATTCCTTCTCCTCCAGTCTCTTCTCAGGATTCTGGGCATTCACACATACATGCCCAGTGTGTTTCTCAGGCTGCTAGGTTTGGGAATCAAGCCACACAGTCAGCCCTTTGGGATCCAGCTGCCTTCACCACCATATCACTTGGGTGGTCTTCTATTATTATTTTTAACGCCATTAAAGCACGCTTCACTGGTCCTTCATACCCAAAGAGAAAACTCTGGGAGTCTGGGACTTTCTTGGTTATCATGGCTTCAGAAGCCAGAATATATTGGAAGCACTGGGGATTAGGGGTACAGGCTTCAGCATGAAGCTGTCATTGAAGGAATTTCCATAATATGCTGCAGTGGGCTTCACTTGGTTTCCCAGCCCTTCATCTCAGAGAAAGACGAAATCAATTTGATAAGGTGTATGCACTTGTCAAAATGTTTATTTGCCATTCACACTAGTTGTAATATTGGATTTACAGAAGAAACCATGGTACAAAGAAAGTAAGGCTCCAATGGCTCCTGAGCAGCAGCAGTCCAGCTGCCCTGCACGGATGGGGCATGATAAAATGCTGCCAGAAGAGAGGAGGTGGCCCATCCTGACTATGTACAGTGGGCTGCATACAGTGGAGGGCCTGCTCCCCTGAGCTATCTAGAAACACCGTGGATAGGAAGTTCTAGGGAAATCCTCTTATATCTTATCTGGTTTAAAACCTGAGGTTGACACTTTTCCTTCAGGAAATGTTCAATATATCCATACCAGAAAGAAAGAAACCTGCATATGAATTTCCAGGATGCTTTGTGATCAGATCAAATAATTACCACAGAAATAAACACTTGGTGGGGGCTTGTTTAGGTAAGACTACATTTCCCATTATTTTTTCAATAGATGTGTTATACTGTTGTTTCAATTTGGAAGTTTATTTTTTTTTCATTGATTTTTATACATCCAGAATAACAGAAATAACCAACAGTTCTTTTTGGTTTTTGCACATTGATTTCCCCTAGAACTTTAAAAAGTGAACTTAAAAAAAAAATTGGAACCATGCTATTGGCTGTTTACAAAAGTGAGTAAGAAGTAGCTTTTTTAAATGTCTAAAATAAACAAAGTAGAAAGAAGCATTTTTCTACAGTATTTAGCAAACATAAGAAAAAGTCTTTAGAAACACACACACAAAAAATGAAAAAAGTTATTACAGCATTAACGATATTTTATAACGAAGCTTAAAATCTATTTACATACATAAATACAATTAACTTTGTTGATGCAACTCTCTGGAAGAAAAAATAAAAGCCAAATGATCAGCCTCATCAATTCTGATCTGGCTAAAGGGAAGGGAAAAAAATTCCCAACCATCAAGCAAACAAAAAACCCCAAATAAATGTATATTCTAGGGTAAACAAAAAGGCATTATGTTCAGGTGTAAAACATGTTTTCTGAGATTATTGTCAAATCAATTTTTTATATATAAAACATCCTAAACATGTCATGCCCCCAAAAAGCAAAACTCACCAAATCTGAAAATCACCAGGGTGGAATGTCCCAAGGAAACAGGTATTTCAAGATAGGAAATCTGCAGTCCTGAATTGCAGGACATGTGAGTGAAACCATTCATTTCCCTTCTAATCAGAGAATTTCTGTTTATCTACACAGAAACTCTAGGCAGCAGAAACACTATTTATTCACTGATCGTAATTTGCCCCAGAAAGTTTCTATTGTTGGACAGCAAGCAGATCCAAAATGGTTGGAAATGTCTGTTTTATGGAAGATACCGATAAACAGGAGAAAAGCTGACTCACCATGTTCCTTATGTAAAGGGATAAGAATCAGATCTCCTTGTGGTCTGGCTATTTGGTATCATGGTGGGGGTGTATACTAGATCCTTAGAGAAAATAGGAGAACATAAGGATAAGGTGGAATTTGAGGGAGGGAGGAAAAGAGAAAAAGAGGGACATACTGGGGACAGAAAGAGAAATGTATTTTTAAGTACATCTAAAAATATATTTAGAGAAAAACAAAAAGAACTAAAATATGTGTTCATGTCAAAATCATAAATAAGAACACAAATAAACAGTAGAAATGGCTTATAAAATCTTTCTTTTCTTGGACCAATGCTCTCAGATACATCCAGTTATTAACATGATTGGCTTAAGGGTCTTGCTGCTAGTTTACCTGAAGGCAAAGAATAATAAGACACTTTAATTTACCAGAAGGTAAGGAATGTAATTCCTCAAGGGGGAAAAAAAGCATTATGTGAGACCTATCTGCAAAGCAACTAAGTTTTTTTTTTTTTTTTCTGAAATGATTAAATATGCAGATAAGGGTCTGTGATGCTCTGAATGGCCAAACCAATGAGTCTACAACAAAGAAACAAGCCCACTCATCTAGGGCTTTGAGAGTGAAGGTTCAATGTGAGAAATGATCTGATTGCCCTCAGAGGGCATTAGGCTGGTTTTGAGTAGGAATAACTTCAGGTACCAAATTTGAACTTACAAATACATCTTTTTCTTCATTTTCTCCAACATTTTCTCTGGTCAGATATAGTAATATATGCTTGAAAAAAAATTTCAGTCTAATTTGAGGAAAGTGGGCTAATGGTCTTTTTCAGTAATTCAATTTTTTATTTTTTGGAGATTTGATGGTAATTTACCAGCAAATGTCATATGGACTAACATATAAAACTGAATTGTGTAGGGAGTTATGTCTAAAATGAAAATGAATATATTCTGAGTTTCTCCAAGACCTGCTACAGTTCTCCAGATAAGAATGACCTGACAAAACAAACTGCTTTCCTCTTTAACTCTTACCTAAGTGCTACTGCATCTGTGTAAAACAAAAAATCAATATATATATATATATATATAAGAAAACTCAAAAACATGTTGTCGTAAATAAGTCCAGCTGTTTCGCTGCCTGCAGCCAAAGATTTAATTTGAATGCTTAAATTTATAAAATAAAAATCAAACACTGTTCTGAAGTCCTGCTTTTAAATACTCTTCAGAGTTGACCTGAAATCATTTCAACTAATTTAAGAGGTACATTAAATAACAACCAGATCATTTTGAGTACACATATGTCAAAATCAGCAGTTAGTATTTATGAGTTGTACAACAACTGCATTCTGACCAAATCCTCCAATAAAAATAGTGCCATAAAATTTACAGTGACATCGATATGCTTGAATTGTAGCCATGGGCAGCAGCCAACATGAATTTTTCCTGTCATGATGGTACACAGGTCAAAGTGCACACACCCTCTAGGGTAGGGTCTCAGCCCGGTAAAAGTAACACACAGATGTTGGTGAGTGAGCAGCACCAGATGGGGATCCTGCATAAGCGGGATGTTTTTTCATTTGACTCCACTGAGACACACAGAAGAAAACTGGCTCCTTCAGGCCTGCTTCTGGGCCTAAAAGCTGAGAATTCAGCTAAAGATCTTTGACTCTCTAGCCTACCTGATCCAGCCCCTCCCAATCCCACATCTGTGGGTTGGCCAAACGTTTTGTTCTGTCTCAGTGAATGGTGCTATTTTAAAAAGGAACACTTTCTTGCTATCATAGAAATGAGCAGTTAAGACACCCCTAAATGCATTCATTTAGTTCCTATGTAAATACTTCTCCATACAGCTTACTTTGGATGTGTTGTTATAAAGCATGTCTGAAATGATCAGAAGTCTATGAAGTGAGCAAACCCCTAAGCAGAAATTAAATCCTCTCTAGAGTTGTAATCACTGGCACCTGCCTGAACGACCAGATTTGACATCTACTCCAAGGGAGGGAGCCAGATATGAGACCCTTTGTTGAGCCTGGCAGAAAATTCCGTATTTCTGATACTTGGAGTGACTCTCAGTGTCTAAAAATCCTACTGAAGACATTGCTGCATTAGCTACCAACTCTTCTGATGAATATGAAAGGGCATTTAATGTAAACAATATTTCTAGATAACCAACTGATCACATTACCCATCCTTTTTTTCCCAGCCTTCTTCAATGTGACACATTTAACTTTGGCTACTATCAAAAAGAAATGTAGTACTTGATATTTTTCTTAATATAAGTACATTTAAATAATTAAAAAAGTATCAACACGTAAGTAAAAGTCTGAACATCAAGATACATAAATATCTAGGGACTTCCTGTGGGAATACAGTAGTTAAAATTTACCCAAAGCTGTAGCTGCTTCTCAAATAACAACTACACAAAAGTCCAAAAGAAAAGTTAAATAAAACAGAAGAGGATATTTCTTTCAATTTTCAAAGCAAGAAAGAAGCAAGCTCAAATATATACGTGTGCATATACAGTGTGTATATATATACTCAAATATAGTGTATATATGTATAATAGAGTATATATACACACACTACATACACACACGCACAATCAACCAAATGCTAATATGCATTTTGCAATATATAAGGTGCAGAAAAGAAAATTAAGAATTAAATGCCAAACAGGATGAGTTGCATCTCCCTCCCCCGAAAATACTCCACTCTTTGGAATAAACAACTTGGTTAAAAAGTTAAGTCAAGGGTATAAAAATCTTTCTTTTATTCACAGCATGGCTAAATCAGAAGCATTCACAGTTTCCCTCTGGGAATCTTCCTGTTTGCTTTGCAAGGTGTCCACATGGTGGTGGTCAACAGGACACCCTCAAGTTGTGTCAGGTTAAGAAAAAAACTTTGCGTAGGGCCAACAGCGATAGCAATCTGCTTGCGCTTCAAAAGCGCAGGAGGCTCAGAGGCCCCAGCCTGGAGAGAGATCACAGATGATGAACGAGCTCACACCCAGGCCTTGGCCCAGCTCAGCCCAGGCTGGTTTCTCCGAAACAGAAGGCTCGGACCCTGAAGAGGGCCCTCCTGGACCATGTCCAACCGCGCGGCCTGAAGGACACAAGGATGCCGCTCCGGCCAGGGGCCTCCTGACCGCCCTCAATAGGGCCGCCACACGGCCTCCTCCAGGCGCGCGGCGGGCGCCATGTTGGTGGGGGAGTTGCTGTGGCTGCCCTCGGCTTCCACCACGTCGCTCTGGTTCGGGAGGCTGGGGTTGAGCAGCGCCGAACCGGTGGAGGCGTTGGGGCAGGGCGGCAGGATTCAGCGCTCGCCGCCCCCCATCGAGAACTGGTAGGAGCCGGCTGAGGTGCGGTAGTACAGGTGGTAGGAGGGCGAGCTGGCCTGGAAAGGGCCGCCTTGTGCCTGCGACGAGCCGGGGTAGGGTGGCGGCAGGTACGTGTGGTAGCGCGTGGCCGAGCTCATGGCCGACATGCCGATGCCGATGCCAGACGTGACCGGCGTCGGGGAGTAGGTGAAGGCGCCAGGGTAGTGCATGCGGGGGTCCGAGATGGAGGGCAGCGCGGGGAACTGGCGTGGGTCTCCGAAGGCGGTCAGGTCCGGAGCTGCTGTAGGCGGGCG
>NW_006159894.1:2718762-2721331 GCF_000334495.1 Tupaia belangeri chinensis
CCGCCCACCATCGAGAACTGGTAGGAGCCGGCTGAGGTGCCGTAGTACAGGTGGTAGGAGGGCGAGCTGGCCTGGAAAGGGCCGCCTTGTGCCTGCGACGAGCCGGGGTAGGGTGGCGGCAGGTACGTGTGGTAGCGCGTGGCCGAGCTCATGGCCGACATGCCGATGCCGATGCCAGACGTGACCGGCGTCGGGGAGTAGGTGAAGGCGCCAGGGTAGTGCATGCGGGGGTCCGAGATGGAGGGCAGCGCGGGGAACTGGCGTGGGTCTCCGAAGGCGGTCAGGTCCGGAGCTGCTGTAGGCGGGCGAGCAAGAGAACACCACGTGAGTTGCGGCTGGGGCCATGCCCCTTCCGCCTGCGCAGTGGGGCTACCCACAATGCTCTCCGTCCAGGAGGAGAGGAACTCTCCAGAAGCCTACTGCCCAGGAGGGCGGTCGGATACTGTGTAGTGTACTGTGGCATATGCTCTATAGAAAGGTATAGTGCAGCGTACGTAGCATTGATATGTATGTGTACGGTCATAGGTAAAGTACTGATAAAATCCCATGGTTGTGGAACTCCAGCTAACCAACCCAATATGGTCACTACCGATATGTTTGTCCCAGGAACTAAGAATGACTTGTACTGTTTTAAATAGTTGCAAAACAAATCCAAAGACTATTTCCTTAAATGGATATATAAGGACTTGACATTTCCATGTCTATACATAAACTATTGATAAATGCAGCCTCACTTTTTCGTCTAAGTATTATATATGGTTGGTTGCTTTTGAGCTACCACTGCTGAGATGAGTGGTCATGACAGAAACTCAAAGACTCTAGGGCCCACAGAGCCTAAAATATTTTTTCTTTTGCCATTCACACACACAAAAATTCTCAACTCTCTAATCAATAATGTATCAATATTAATATACATTTAATCTGATATTACTAATATATAATAGCTTATAACACTATGCAATTATTAAGTCAGTCAATGTATTAATACAGTACTATTGATAAAATATATATAATGCTATATGTTGTGCTATAATAGTATTTTTTAAAGAATATTTTATTTTATTTTATTTTAATTTGACCAGAGAGAAAGAGAAAGAAAGGGAAAGTCAGAAAGCAAGCCATCAGGCCTCGGACTCAAACCATGGTTGGTCATATGGGAGTCCACCATGCCACCTGCTGGCCTCTAATAGTATTAACACATAATAATATATTACATATAATATATAGGTTGAATCACAGAAAGCTGCCATTCTTGCAGACCTTGAACAGTTAAAAAAAATGATAATTTCCAGTTATTCAACTTAATACATGTTATATTAGTGACTGTGAATGAATACCAATGACTATATCATTACCACTTTTCTCTCCCCCCACATCTACCTTCAGACTTGTTCCTCATTTTAAGAAATAATATAGTCTGGGACCAGCAGATGGCATGGTGCTTAAGGCACTAGACACTTCTATATGGCTGACCACCATTCAAGTCCCAGACCTGGTGGCTTGCTTTCTCACTTTCTCTCTTTGTGTCTCTCTCTGGTCAAATTAAAATAAATGAAAGAATAAATAAAATTAAATAATTCTTAAAAAATAGAAATAATGTAGCCTCAATTTTACCTAATATTCCTTAGTACATGTTTCACTGGTTTGTTAATACAAATGAATGTAGGACTTTGATTGATCTTCTTTATTTTTGTACATGTTGAAATTTTACCAGGAGTGGCAAAGACTTGTCTATAAAATTCATTTTGTTAGGATTGTGCGTTTACAGTTTTACAAACTGGCTTTGACTGTCTTGTAGTAGTTTGTTGTACTCTTCTGGATTTTTCTTACCTACAGACTGCTCTTGGGAACTACTAGAGGGTTTGGGTGCCAGGAAGGATCTCTGAGTCCTTTAGAGTAGTGTTTCTCAACAGTTGGCACTGTTCACATTTGGAACCAGGTAATTTTTTGTTGAGGCCACTGAGGTCATCTTGTGCATTTTAGGGTGTTTGGCAACACCTCTGGCTTTTACCCACTAGATGCCATTGTACCACCTTTCCCCTACTGTGACAACTCAAAATGTCTCCAGACATTGCCAGATATTTTGAGGAGGGCAAAGTCACCCTTGGCTGAGAACCACCACCTCACCCTTGGCTGAGAACCACCACCGTAGATATAGGATGGTGTCCTGGAATAGTTTCTGTTCTTGAGAATTATTCATTAAATGACCAATCTAGGACTATAGTCTTGATGCCAGCAAATGCAGAGACAGCAACGAAACAGAGCAAAGCCAGAATTAAATATTTTAAAATTTCAAGTTCTTAAATTAACATACAAAATAACAAAACTCAGATAGCCTGTAGCCTTGTATCCAGGCTAATAGAAAAGCTTGATGGAGCCAAAAGCTTGCTATGAAAGGAAAGCTACCAGAGTGGATTAATCTGTTTTTGGAAGGCATCAGCTGTTGATCAACTTCCTCATATTTCAAGTCTATTATTCCAGCAGGGAGAGCTAGTGTTCTCTCTCTCTCTAGTTTGGTCTTTCTCTCTCCTTTTCCTCCTCTCCCTATCTCTTCTTTTCTCTCTTTCCC
>NW_006159894.1:2721813-2741399 GCF_000334495.1 Tupaia belangeri chinensis
CCCTTCCTCTCTCCCTCCAATAGTGTTTTATTGCTCTAACACATTTTTCTTTTAAATCTGAGTTCCTCTGAACATTTGAGGTGAATATGATGAGGGGATATATTCCTCATCATAGAGGTAATTAAAGTTTATAGAAATAGCCAAAGTCTGCAGCAAATCCCTCCTCTAATGAGGAAACCAGGAGTCTGACTTTCAAACAAACACTCTTGTTAATCTTTTCAAAGCAAGTCAGACATGTGGGCAGGGAAAAAGCTGTAAACTGACAGTGGTTCTGGGGCTGCCCTTCCTTGGCCACTCTGTAGCTCATTCGCAAGCCAGACCACACCTCATTCCACAGGGTTCATCCCTTCCTTCTCACTGGGGCCATCTGTGAGCAAGCCCTGTGTCACTTGTTTTTGCTTACATGGAGAGCTGTGACATGTTTGAGAGTTAACAGGAAGCTTTACTCTATTTTTCCAGTTAGATTCATATAGTCTAGGAGAAGCTGAGGTAGGAGGAAAAGCATAGGCAAATACAATCAATTTGTTGTCAGCTGATGCAATACTCTGGACACAAATAAATGACTCTGCCCATTATTTCTCTTGCCTCATTTGCTCTGAGACAAAAAGGTGAATCCACTGGAAAATGAATGAAAGTTTACCCTGCTTCATAGTAATGTCTGGACATGCCCTGATAGTCTGTTCCAATTACTACATGGTAATATGGTGACAGTACTACACTACTAGAATCCCAAGTGTGCCTGTGATTTGTCATGGGTATGAGTAGTAGAATGATGGTAAGGTCTCATCTGTCAGGGGAAAATAGTCCTTTCCCTTGTGGGCAGAAATATCTGAAATAATGTTCATGATTCTTCCCTCAGCACAGTGGCAATGCTATACTAAAAATTATATTTTTTACATACATTCTGATAGGACAATTTAGGCCCTGTAGATATTCTCAGATTCAAATGTTCTATCCAAATACTTGCTTTTAATTTTTAATGTCTTGTTCGACATCCCTTAGTAAGACCCATCAGCCATGTATAATTCACCCATCCGGCCATAGTTCATCTATCCTTTTGGCTGACCTGGTGCCCCCTTATTTAGTAGCAATGCAGGTGGAGGTGGGGGACCCTTGATACTCACGGGGGACTTATTAAGAGTAAGGAAATCTGGAGATTAGGAGGTTCAGGTATTTTGGTTGGAAATGTTTCCCCATCCATGGGGCTAAGTATTTGCCATGACAGCTCAAGTCTTCACTCTACATCTTGACACGGATGAAAGCAGCCCCACTCAGGGCCCCTCCCACTGCCCCCAAAGGATTAAACAACCTGAGCAGATAATGGCTGCCTTAAAAGGATCTTTTGCATGACTCAGATGAATGCATGCTGTCTGTCGCCCAGCTTGGCAGCTAAACATTAATTTTTTTTTTTTAAAAAAAAAAGAAAAATAAACCTACAGATGACAATTCTTTTCAGACAAGGTATGGAGTCTGTCTGCAAAGGATAGAGAGAGACAGAGGCCAGGTCCCCAGTGCAGAAGGAAGCCCAGGTGGGGCCAGGGGCAGGGTGGGGGCAGCACACAAAGCTGTCGGGCAGGATTAAAGGTAAAGGAGCCACAGAGCAGTGTCAGGTTCTCAAAGCTGTCCGCCAAGCAGCCACTTTTCTTTTATGTATCCTAACCCCCCTGCCTGCCCCCAGGTTTACGACAACACTTTTCAAGGCTGTGTTCCAGGCTTGATTTCTCAGAGGGAGTTCTGCCAAGTTGCAGAGCAGTCTCCCATGATGTTGTCTGCCACTGGTGAAAGCTCATCTGGAATTCTTTGGTCCTCCCTCCAAGACCGCAGAGGATCATTCTTGGGTGCTGAAATAGGACATGGCTTTTCTCTACTTTATGCTTGCATGCCATAAAATATCGTTCCTTACTCCTCAGGTAATTGAAATCCAGGTTGTTCAGAAGCATTACTATGATACGAGATTTTGGAGTATACACATCACTTGTTCCTTTGAAAAAAGGCACTCTGACATCTGAACCCTGGTCAGTTGTTAGAGCTGGGCCCTAGGCTTCTTGGATGATAAGGTGCCAATCTTGGGTGGTGACCAAGTCAAAAGACTTACATAATAAATTACCAATGACACTGACCCATAGCAGGGACATTTTCCAAGGAAAATAGTAATTGTTTCAGATGTAGACCGTAGCCAGTAGGCAGAGAGAACAGTGTCACTGAGAAGAATCAGTAAAATCTGACAAGTGCCTTAGGGATCAAACTCTGTTCCTGTGGGATAGGTTTCTAGAAACATGAACAGATGCCATAATTCCCATGCTATTCTTTTAACTCCTGAGACCAGCAGGTGCCATGAGTGTGTTGGTGTTAATGCTTAAAAATGTGAAGACTGGGTTCCTACATTGGCTATCCTATTTTATGATAGCACCCAAGAATATCTGAAGCAGTTTTGCCCCTCAGAGGACATTTGGCGATGCCTGGAAACACTTTTGATTGTCTTGACTGGGGGTGCTACTGGCATCTAGAGGCCAAGGATCTGCTAGATGTTCTACAATATACAGGGCAACCCACCACAACAAATAATTATTTGGCCTAAAATGTTGATAGTGCTACTATTGAGAAGCTCTGAGAACTAAGGCATCTGGTGCAATCTCAAGTGGTAATAATTGTCTGGAAAACACAACATTTAAAATGGCAGACATGACTCTCTTTCCCCTTTGTGTGCCCCCTAATCTTCTATAATCTGATCCCAAGAGCTGAAAAGCAAAACTCACCTCCCTCCCCCAAATGCACATGCAAGTGTGTTTGCAGGCATGGTAATGCTGATGTTCTCTGAAGTACTTTCACAGTTTAGTCCAGCTCCAATTTCAAAGCCCCAAACAGTAAGTTTCTTCTGCCATCAACAAAGGAATTTTTCCCTGCAATTCTTATTTCCCTGCCTACAAGCAAAGGTGAGTGCCAAGCCCAAAGGGCTCATAGGTTAAATGACTAATATTTAATGAGCTTGTATTAACAACAATTATGCTAACTGTGACACCTGAGCTTTTCACTCTGTTCCTCTAACCTCAGGATGAATAGCTTTTAGTCGGGAATGTCTCATTACAGGTACAGTAGATTTGTTTCCCGTTCTACATGTACCCCAATGTTCTGTTCACATGACCTGTGAAAATTTGCTATCACCAGGTGGCCCAGTCCTATCACTTGCAATAATGGGTTCTAGAAGCTGACTACTCTGGCCTTTTATTTATGTTGTTTTATTAATGAGAGAGCACGTGTACATGAGTGAAAGACAGAGAACATCCTCCATAAGGTTTGGTCATACCTTGGTCCACTTTCTCCAGATCACCTGGATCCCAGGCAGGCGTGTACATGCCTGGCATGTTCTTGTGCTGACTGAGCCAGGGACTTGAACTGTGGTAAGCATGTGGCTTCCAGCTCCACACTTTGCTATGTTACTTGGATGTACCTCAGAGGCTGGACCCTAACTCTTATTTTTTTTGGAGAGATTTTCACTGTAGGGCGCGTGCGCTTGCCAGACAGACAGAGGGAGACATAGAGACAGAAAGCGAGAAATCACCCCCCAGGGGGGATGGTCACACTGCAATCCTTCTCCTCCATTCTCCTCTCGGGATCTTGGGCACGCACACACACGCGCCCGGCGTGAGTTTTAAGCCACCGGGTCCGGGACACGAACCGCGGTCGACTACGTGGGAGTCCAGCGACATAGCCATTACGCTAACTGCTGGTTCCCGACCCTAACTCTTATTTTATTAACTCTTCAGCAACTACACTTTCCTGCCAACCAAGAGCAACCTCCAAGATAGGTTAACTTCTGCCTCCACCTCCATACTCCCTATCTCTGAGTGTCAAGAAAAATTAGTGCTAGAGCCTGGGACTTCAAGTAGAGATAGGGAGCCTTATCTTTAAATATGTTTAATTCAATAATTTCCATCCAACCCCCTTCATGCATGTCCTTTAGACTCCAAACCTTCCACTCTAGCTTAGCTGCGAAGAATGTTTTCAAGTGGCTTACTTGAGAGTCGACTGGAAAGTTCTGCAGAAAGAGTTGTCATGCCGCTTGCTCGTCCAGGTGAAATGGGTGTTGCTGGGTGCACAGAAGGGGAGGCAATTGAGCCCAGGTACTGGTAGGACTGATCATAGGACCATGGTGGGGATGGCTGGATCTGCCTTGTATCTGCAGACGATCAGAGAGGTCAGTTACAGAGAGTAGAAGGACTTGAGAAATAAGAAATCTTCTAATAACGTTTGTTTAAATACATCACACATGTAAGTGGCCTATTCACCATTGTTTCATGAGCCTACTCAAGTCCAAGTAGTTACCTCTGCTGGATGACTTCTCTTCCAGAAGATACTGAAATAGAATTCATGTTTGATCCATGGAGATACTCATTTGATAATTATTCCTTCTGAAGGTTTTATTTAATCACACTAATAATGATGCCAGGAATGGATTACACTTTTAGGGTAGAAGTATTATTTGAACTGTTGTCCTATAGCACTTGACAACTTTACATATTGACTACTCAAATTATTTTAGTTTTAGCAATAATTATTAATACAATTGTTATCAAAACTATTTCATAAACTCATGTCTATTCAGTAAGAAAAACCAATATAGTGTTTTAGAATTCTTTTTTATCTTTCGCAAAAATATTCTATGAGCTTCTAGATGTTCTTATTTAGGTGAGTTATCTCCCAAGGACAGCAGAAAAAAGGAATTCTGGTGAACAGCTCCCAAACCCAACAGTAGAGCTGATTCTGTCAACTCAGTATTCTGCCTCTTTTCAAGACTTCAAGCTTGCAACTTTTAAAGTGCAGATTTCTGAGCAAGTAGTTTATAGATTGGCAGAATATAAGAGACCTGGGATAGGGAATAGACAAAAATCTGACTTAAAAAGATTTAGACAAAATGGATTTTGTAAATTTGACCCCAGTCTTTAGCATTACAACCTTTGGAGATAAAAAAGAATGAGAGTAACTCCTCTGCTCTTACACAAAATGTATAAGGAAATTGAAATTGGACACTGTCCACTACAACAAAGTTTTACATTGATTTAAATTAAACATTAACTTTCTCTTTTTGTGTGACCTTCTTTGTGGACAAAGATAACAGCAAACTACTGTAACTCCCAAGGGTCTCATAGCCAGAGCCTCATGATCCTGGGAGTAGCAATCTAGGAAGAACAGTCTTCTTTAGGAAAATATCTGGTATAAGTTTTGTATGTGCTATGATATAAAGAAATGAGTTACTCCTATTCATTATAACATATTCACATTGGCTCCCTCAGGGGATTTTCATTTTCAGTAAAGTTTGGCTTTTCTGTTCATCTTTTTGAAGCTGCCACAGTGGATGACAGAATCAGACATTTGTTGACTCATCATTCTCTCCACTCTTCTCCTAACAACCCCTTTAGGCCCCTCCCTCTATTTCTTTTCTTTTTCTGAAAATAGCTGAATTTTTAAGTTTGAAAAACCTGGTAGTTCCTGAGCAAATATTTTAACTGGATTCTTTTGAAAGTAAAGAAAAATCTTCTTTTCTTTCTTTTTTGCTTCAGGGTGGATGTACTTGCCAGAGAGAAAGTGAGAAACTCCCCTTTCCCCAATGGGGGATGAACATCCTATAATCTCTTCTCTCCCATTTCTTCTCCTCTCAGGATTCTGGGCATGCATGCATGTATACTCCATGTGCTTTTCAAGCTACTGAGTCTGGGACTTGAACCACACAGTTGGCCATGTGAGATCAAGCTGCCTTAATGACCATGCCACCAGCTGGCCTGAAAGATCTTCATTTCATTCCAAATTTTAGAAGATTTGAGATGTCAGTGAATAAGAAAGCTGGTTCATGTTAAACTTAGGAAAATAAATGTTTAGCTACAGTGGCAAATCCTGTGTAATCTTTTTTAAAAAAGAATTATTTTATTAATTTAATTTAATTAATTTTTTTTTGGAGAGGTTTTTGCTGTAGGGTGCCACAATTGTGGCCATGCCACAATTCCTTCTCCTTCATTCTCCTCTTGGGATCTTGGGCATGCATGCACATGTGCCTGGCATGAGTTTAAGCCACCGGATCTGGGACTCGAACCACAGTCGACTATATGGGAATCCAGTGACATAGCTATTATGCCAACTTCTGGTCCCAAATTTTATTTATTGTTATTATTTTTAAAAATTATCTATCTATCTATCTATCTATCTATCTATCTATCTATCTATCTATCTATCTATCTTTAATTTTATCTATCTTTAATTTGATCAGAAAGGGACAGAGCTAGAGGGGGGAGGGAGTGAGGAAGTAAGTTGCCAGGTTTGGGACTATAACTGCGGTTGGCCATGTGGGAGTCCAGTGCCCTTAACCACCACGCCACCTGCCGGCCTGGATTCTGTGTAATCTAAGGTTAACAATGTTTCCAAACACTGAAGGCAAACAGAAATACTGGGCTAGTCAATAGTCCCATATTACCTCAAGTATTTTGCTCTATAGTCAGATATTTTCTACAAGATGTTCATGTCCTAGATACACACATTTACTCAACTACATAGTACTCAAATATTTTAATGATTTAAAAAGCAAACAAAAGAGGTTATAAAGCCCTCCAGGGTGTGAATTGTGGTACAGTAATTCGTGCCTGTTGTGTAGACAGCCCAGCACCCCTAACCCCATGTCTAAAACTACACTAAGCATAAAGTATTAGGCCATGATTCATGCTCTGTCATGTTTTACTGTAGTGAAAAAGTTGTGCTAAGCTTTTCTAAACTCATAATTAAACCATGCAAACGTTGCATAATATTTCACAGCCTTTTAAAAATATGCTTTGGTGAAATGATCTTTATGATTAAAGTCTAAGTTCTGTGATTTTTTTTTTTTAAACATAGGGTTGTAGATTCAACATCTTCCTTCACACCATAACTTAGTATTCTGGGTACTGGAGTGAGGGATAGCAATAGAAACCCTAACGCTCACTCTTTCCTCCCCTTACCAGTGTTCAGTCTTCTGACCACTGTACTTGGGCTCTTTGCCAGTGTAGAGCCAGAAGGTGCTGATGGCAAGCCTCTCGTTTTGGGTTTTGGGATGTTTTCTTTACATATTAATAAAAAGCAAAAACAAAAAAGGTGTGAAATATGTTACACTATGTTTAACATTAAATTATAGTTTTTGCCCTGATGGGGGCAACATGGACACGGCAAGTATAGAAATTGCAGAGCCATAGGCCTACCTGAGCACTGGAATGTTAGTCAGGAAGGTGGGCTCTAGGCCTGACAGTGTAGTAAGCAGCTGGGTGACCCTGGATTACTCACACCTTATTCTCATCTCTGAAAGGAGGTGATGTTTAAATCATTTCTAATGTTGACAGAGTAGGATTCTAATTCAAATGTTCTACTTAGTATTTTTTAACTTGTATGTTATTTGCATCTGTAAATTAAGAGTCAGGAAATGTACTCATGTTGGGAAAATTTATTTGGTATTCTGTAATGATGCACAGCGACTGAATGTAAAAAAAATAAAACATAAAAAAAATTTTTAAAGAGTCAGGAAGAGGCAGGTTGGGGGATGTATAGGTTGAAGAGTGAAGCTTATAATAATAAATTGTGCATTATTAGAAAAAGAGTAAAAGGGAAGATGGCAGAAAAGGCCACAGCTGAGTTAGAGAGCCACTGTCAATCATTTTTCAGAGCACAGGGCTACTTGTTCTTGAAAGAGTTGGCTCTCTTAAGTCAATCCACCAAAAAAATAAAAGTCCATTGAATATTTACCTATGTACCAGGAAAGTGTTAATTTAGCTGGCAACAGTGATTAATAAGACTAAAATGGCACCTGCCTCATGGAACTCAGTGAAGATCTCAGTACTCTGTGAGGCTTGGAAATGTTTTTTCCTGTTGCATTGCTCATCACACTGTGAGTTGCTTCATTCATTCATTTATTCATAGATTGATGAAATTATTCACTTTCTCATTCATCCATATTTCCTACAAATATTTTTCTTTATGGGGGCCATTTATTGGGGACTTACTAGTGAAATGGACTATAGTCCCTGACTTCTGGGAGTTATAGCTACTGGGAACCTACAGGTTACCTTGGCTAACTTCTTGATTAGCTGCCTAATTCGGATTGCCAACACCTGTTCACATGGTAAAAACAAAGCTCACAAATGTTATTTATTACATGCTTATGCTCTGCCTCAGAGGATCAGACTGGGGAAAGTACCAAACTTAAATCATAGATGAATTTTGGTTTGAATGCTGTGTTCACTATAAACTAGCTGTATGACCTTAGGCCAATTGATTATTTTCTCTGATCCACAGTTTTCTGACTTCAAGGGGTACTAATGAGGAAGAAGTAGAATAAGCTGTATATAATAAGAAACTATCACAATTTCTGGCCATAGTAAATGCTAAGTAACTCAGTATTTTTTATGATTATATTACTAAAAAGGAATATAAATCCATGCCAAGGGACTATACTTATTGGTAAGGCTACATGCACCTGCACCACAATGAGGCTTAGGTAATATTGCCTTGTTTACTGCTAAAAGGCTGGACAACCACACTCTTCAGTACTGAAGAGGAGCTGGATACAGGAGATTAAATGTTAAAGAGGCAAGAAAACTGAGTATTGGAAATTAGGATAGAAAAGGTGAGGATCTAGTATCTCAACCAATTCTTTCCATTTTAAAAAAGTACTGGATTAGAAAACCAAAGTTTGAGCCTTTCTGCATCTACTTTTTTTTTTTTTCTGTAGCAAATGTTGTATTGATACAGCCACTTTATAGGCCATGTTTTAAATGGGTTGTTTTCAGCTTTTTGTTCTTCAAGTAATGGATAAAACAGAAACATCTTTCTGTATTCTGAGTCCCACTCTTTTCCATTTAAGATTGGGGTCAAAGGAAAAGAAGAAGGTACGGCTAAGGCTAGCAGTGGGCTTAGAAGTGTCCAGAGCACATATCACTCAATAAGAAAGCAGAGGAAATTTCCCTTTTGATGCAGCAATATTAGTGATCCTATCAAATAAGTCATCAAAATGTCCTGCTGCCTTTGGTTTCAACTCTAAATGTAAAGGGCTTGGGAGTCATCACTCTTTATTACAAGAGAAAAGCAAAACAAACTGAAAATCCATGACTTTTCTTACTTAGACGCTCCAAAGAATTGAAATTTCAGGGCAAAGTGCCATCTCAAAATCTTGAGAAACAGACAAATGTAGAGTCACAATGAGGTCTGCTTAATGGAAGAAGCTGCTGGATTCATCAACTGATGGGAACACTTAGTGGTAATTTTGACAAATTACTGGAGGCTTAGTGTAGAGTAATGTGAGAGTAAGAAACTCCTAGGGGGCTGCAGTTTTGTGAGAGAGGGATTTTCCTGATTTTTTTATTCAAGAACTCCACCAGTTCCTCCTGGGATTCAGTATAAAACAGTGAACTTCAACTGAAAGAGTTTCATATGCTATTTAAGGAGGATTTTGTAGGGAAGCCCAAATATGACCAAAAAAAAAAAAAAAAAAAGACATTGGAAGAATGTGAAGCATCTGGCACTTCCAACTACAGCAAGCATTAAACTTAGCAACCTCCAAGCTGGATGAACATAAGAACTCATACTAAAGCCCTCTTTGCTTCAGTTCCTTTTGCCTGATTAGGAATACCTGTTCAACTTTCCACAAAAAAATTACAAGGCAAGAATAATACAGTCTGAAGAGACTGAGCATCAGAAGCAGGCTCAAGTATGACACAAAAGTTTGAACTACCAGACAGGGAATTTATGATTAATATGTTAAGGCTCTAATGGAAAAAGAAGACAGCATGCAAGAACAGACGGGCAATGTAAGCAGGAAGATGGAAACTCTAAGACAGACTGAAGAGGAAATTCCAGAAATGAAAAAACATGGTAACAGAAATGAGGAAGGCTTTTTATGGGCTCATCAAAAGACAGGAGGACATGGCTGAGGAAAGAACCAATAAACTTAAGGGTATGTTAGGAGAAACTTCCCAAACTAAAGATCGAGAGAAAAAAAGAAAAAAAAAAAAAAGAAAGAAAAAACAAAAACAAAACCCAGAATATCCAAGAACTGTGGAACAGTTTCAAAAGGTGGAACATCTGCACGATTGGAATAGCAGAGGGAGAAGAAAGAGAAAACAGCAGAAGAAATATCTGAAGTATTGATGGCTGAGAATTTTCCAAAACTAATGACAGACACCAAACCACAGATCTAGAAAGCTCAGAAAACACCAAGCAAGATAAATACCAGATCTACATCTAGGCATATCATATTTAAGCTGCAGAAAACTAAAAAGAGAAAACCCGAAAGAATCCTGGGAAGGTGGGGGGAAAAACACTTTATGAGAGGAACAACAATAAGAATGGCATAGATTTCTCTTTGGAAACCATACAAGTTAAAAAAAAAAAAAGAGCAGAGTAAATGAACTGTTGGAAGAAGTCACCAACCTAGAATTCTATATTTGGCAAAATTATCCTTCAGATTTGAAGATAATATAAAGATATTCTTACTCCAAACTGAAATAACTTATCACTAGCAGACCTGCATGAAATGTTAGAAGTTGTACTGCAGAGAGAATACAAATGATATATCAGCAACTTGGATCTATATAGACAAAGGAAAACTGTCAGAGAAGGAAAAAATTAAAGTAAAATAAAGTCTTATTTTTCATGTTCTTATCAGAATAATTATATGTTTTGAGTGATAATAGAAACAATGTATTGGATGATTATAGCATGCAGATAAATGAAATGAATGAAAGTAATGACAGAGATAGGAAAGAAGAAATGATAGAGTGTTTTGTTGATGTTTGTCCCCCCCCCCCCAAAGAGCATGTGCATTCTTGGGAGGGAAACAGAGAGAGACAGTGAGAGGGAAAGTGAGAAGTCACTCTCTAGGGGAGATGGCCACACTGCATTCCCTTCTCCTTCGTTATCCTCTTGGGATTTTGGGCATCCATGCACATGTGCTTGGCATGATTTTCAAGCTGCCAGGTCTGGGACTTCAACCATGTTTGGTCATGTGGGAATCCAGCACCTTAATCACCATGCCACCTGCTAGCCCCAATATTTGATGGTGGACATAGGTTAGTTATACATTTATTTTTAAAACTTTAGGGCAACCACTAAAAACATTTTTTCAAAACGTATAATTGATATTCTAAGGAAATAAAATGGAATTAGATAAAGTCAGAGAAGGCAGAAAAAGAGTAGGAAAAAGAATCAGGTGCATGGAATATAACAGTTATAAACATGGGGCTGGCCCTGTAGTGCTGAAGTTAAGCTCTGTGCAGAGATGGCTGGCTGGGTTTCAAATTGAGGTCCTTATGCCCAGGATCCTGATGGGATGGAGAATTGGAGGGAGAAGGATTGTGGTATGACCTGGCCCCATTTGGAGGTGCATCAGTTTCCCAACCAAATGTAGCCCTCAAGGGACCCACTTTACATATAAAAACTCATGTTAAAAGTGAAGGGATGAAAAAAGATACAACTTGCTAAAACTAATCAAAAGAAAGCCAGAATAGCTATATAATTTCATACAAAGCTAACTTCAGAAGAAGGAAAACTTTTAGGAATAAGGAGGGAATTACATGATGATAATGGGGTTAGTTCTCTAAGAAGACATAATCCTTAACATGTGCCCACCTAACAATGGATTGCAAAAAACATAAGGTGAAGATTCATAGAATTAAGAAGAAATAGACAAATTGGATAGTTGGATACTTTGACACTTGTCTTTCAGTAAATGATTCATCAAGCAAGCGGAAAAGTAGGACATAATTGATTTGAACAGCAATACCAATCAACTTTAACATTTATGGAGGACTCCATCCAACTTCAGCAGAATGTACATTCTTCTTAAGCTCACATGAAACATTCAACAAGGTAGACCACATCCTGGGATATAAATTTCATCTTAGGGCCAACTGGGTGGCCTGGCATTTAAGGCAGTCAGATCCCACATGGCTGACTGAACAATTTGAGTCCCAGACCTGGCAGGTTGAGAATACGCTGGGTGTGTGCATGCATGCCAAAAATCCCTAAGAAGGAAGAGATGGAGAAGGGAATGTAGAATGACCATTCCCCATGGGAGATGCTTTCTATTCTCCCTTTCTTTATCTCTCTCCAGCAAGTGCACACACCCTCTAGCACAAGAAAGAAACAACAAAACATAACACAACAAACCTAAAAACATATAGATCACAAAAAGGATTTTCTTAAGCCTCATGGATTTAAACTAAAAATAACAGAAAGACATCTGGAAAATCCCAAATATGCGGTGATTAAACAACATATAACTAAACACATGGGTCAGGAAGTCTCAAGAGAAAAAGTATTTTGAGTTAAAATATAACTTATCAAAATTGATGAGATGCAGCAAAAGCAATCTGTTGAGGGAAATTTATAGCATTGATTGAATGCATACATTAGAAAAGAGAGACCCATAATCAAAAGTTGAAGATTTCACTTTACAAAACTAGAGAAAAATCCATATAAGCTTAAAACAAACAGAAGAAATAGTAAACGTTAGTGTAGAAATCAATAAAATTGAACACAAGGATGTAATAGAGAAAGTCGATATAACCAAATGCTTGCTCTTTGAAAAGTTCAAAACACCCTGGTTTGTCCTCACATTCCCCTCAGGCCATAGGAGAGGGTGGACAGAGACACTCCCTGGACCTACTCTGACCACTCAATGGTCTTTTTAACCTCTACCCTCAAACCCAGGTTTCCATTAGCACCCAGGAGCTGTGACATCTTTCCTAGCCCTAAGCCAGGAGAAAGTTTATGGGGCTCCACTGTCCAGCTGTAGTGGTTAGAAAGCCATTCCCTTGGCTATTTGCTAATATCTTTAAAACATCATGTCTTTCCATCATCTCTTAGAGCCATTTAAAAATAAATAGTAGACAGTTATGTATGCCATGGGGCTTTACCATCTAATTTTTAAAAAGCCACACCTGCTTGGTGAACATATAAACCTTGAGGCCGCCCTGGTTTTTCCCTAGAGGATTTTTTTCCCTCTTGCCGTTTGGAAGAAGGCAGGGAGTTCCCAGGGTGCCCTCCAAGTTCACCTCAGTCATGAGTAGCTGGTGTAATGCCTGAGAACACACAACAGGATGTGACTCAGGACTCAGAGATGTGAGTCAGTTTCCAGGGTAATGTGTCAGGACGAGCCCCAGGGGTGGTTCTCATCTCCCTGTCTGGGACCCCTGGGAAGAAAGATCTGGGCTCCCCTGCAAACAAAAGGGGCACCCCCAGATGATCTGAAGCTGCCTTCAGAGTTGAGCGATACCAAGTTTCATGGCCCTAAGGTTGAGTAATTCTCTGCCACTAGAGGGGCATCTCCTTGAAAGGTCTACTGTCTGAGAACGGTGTTTCCTCTGGTCTCAGCAGCAGGGAATGAAACAGCACTACTGGTAAGAATTGTAGTCACCTCCAAGTACCCCTAAGTACCAAGCACTTGATTAGCACATTGTTGCTATAGCAGTGAAATCCCAAGATAACCTGAGTCAGTTCTTACCAGCTCACCTAGAAGAAAAGGGGTAGGGGTTGTGAAAGAGCTCCAGAATTTGCCAATTGTTGGTCTCGGCTGGCTTCAGACATCTTGGTTAGTCATATGCAGTTCAGATGCAGTCATTGTTCCAGCAATTACTTTGAAGAGAAGCATCTAGACCAAGCTGATATGGAGACCTGCCTGGGTATGCTTTGCTTTAAATAAAGGCTTCAGGATTTTGAAGCGATCTCTCCCACTAAATACATATAGTAAGAGTTGTTTCCTGGGAAGGCGGCAGGTTGCTTGCAGGAGAGAAATGGGAACTGCTTGGCCAGGTCTCCACCATTCAGTTTCCGGGATCTGCGTATTCCTCACCCAGCCAAGTAGCTTTGTGGCTTTGTGGTCAGAGCCCTATGAATCTGGAATGCTGGTCCCTAATATCAGGGCCGCCTCTAACCCTGTCGGCTTGCCCCAGACTCATTTTCCTCTCAAATCTCTTGTTTCCTCTTCTCTATAAATGGGGGTAACCAGCCTCACCTGCCTCACAGGTGTGAGAGTTAATTAATGTTTGTGGAGCAGCTTTGAGATCCACAGATGAAAGGCTCTCTATAAATGCAAAGTGCTCTTCCTCATTAGACTTGCCAGACAGTTCCCAGGGGAAACAGTTCAACCCTGACCACGAGGTTGCTCCCCTCAGCCAGATAAGTCTCAGACGTCTGGAACAAGGCTCTGTATTTAGGCAGAGTCTCTCTGAGGAAAGGTTCAGGGATAAGTCACTGGCTTCTAGAAAAGACGGGTGTTTTTACAGCACGTCTCATTCTCTGTTGGCGTTGTCTCCCTGAGGAGAGAGAATAGTGGCCTTCAGTGCACATAGGCTGGAGGGACAATGCTTTGAGGGACTGGAAGGCACCTCTGGTCTCTGCTGCATCCTCCTTTGCTGACAGATTGTTTTCCTGCACTTGGTTAAGTAAATAACCATTGCAGACATCTTTCACATAAAGATTTTCTACACCCCCCTACTTTCTACCACCTCTGCTCCCACCCATGTACACTTTACAGGCCTAAAGGGACTCTATAGATGGGCTAGATAAATCTCTGCAGTGTTGGATTAATTCTGCCATGGCTGCTGAATTTATCTCTTTCCATGCCTCCATTTCCCTTTCCTCCAACACAAATTTTAAGACATGGAGGCTAAAGATGGTCTTCTACTCCCATTTGCTCTTCCTCTGGTTCTTGAAGGTATGAGCCAGAAATACTGCATCAAGGGCTGGGAAATCTCAGGCAGCCTCTACCTTGGGCCCTTGGTGGCTGGGTTGAAGTCCTTCGTTCATATAAAACAAATTACTGACATCTCAAGTGGGAAGCTTTATATGCTTTATGTGAGAGCTAGCCAGCAGGTTAGGAGAGGTAGTGCATCTCCCAGGATTGACCACAGCCAAACAGAGTTTTCTGAAGGAATGTTCCATTGAGGGCAGCACATGCTGTACAGGAGGACTGCAGGATCCAGAGTCATTGCTTGGCTGGTTCAGGGCAGGAGACCATTAGGGCCAACTTGCAGCTCGAGCAGGTCATCGTCAGTCCCTTCTGTGTGCTGAGGGAGGGGTTGCATATGAGACCTGCCAAGACCCACCAGTGATCTCTCCCCCTTAATACATACATTAAGAGCTGTCTCCTGGGCAGAACATACTGAGTAATGTGGCCAAGACTTTGCCAGGGTCTTTGTAAGGCCTCAGGATGACAGCAGGCAGAAAAAGGGGGAAGTGTTCTCTTTGGGGACTACAAAGGCTATAAAAGGATGAACCCCCTACCCCATGATTATCAGTCTCAGAGAATGTGATGCTTCTGAGCACAGCACAGAAGGACAGCTAGTCCACAGTGGGTATCTCGTCATGCCCTTCTGCAACCTAGACTTCCTCCGGGGGCAGCCTTGTCCATCTCCGCAGTTTCAAGTTTTCTATGTGTGAGTGCTGCCTTTGAGCTGATACCTGGCTCCAGACAGACCTCTGGTGGGGAAGAGAGACAGGGAACCCAGAGCAGCGTATGCCCAGGGCCACCCTCCCACCAACTCAAGCATAGTGTTCTTTGTGTGTGTTCTCCTGACCCCAGCCCTTTTTATAGTAGCACTTTCGTGGTTTTGTAAAATGTTCTAACTGCCTGACAAAGTCTCGAGTGGATTGCAGCTCATCAAGCAATCATCTTCTGTCCCTGTGTGATATAGGTCCATCCTGATTACATTTTACACCAGAGATGCTTTAATAATTTTGAGCAGCAAACTCTGAAGCATGGCATTCTAATCAAATCAGAAGAAAAATGCCTTTCAATGGGAAAAAAAGAGAATGCAAGAGAATGGGGTATCTAGAGAGTACTGCAGGAGCACACAGAAGGTATTTAACTGTCCCCTGGTTTGTGCTGGCTCCAAACAGTCTCAGGATTTGGGAATCCTGTACCTGCGCTAGCCCTTAAATAGCCAAAAGTACCTGAGTGAGGATTTGGTAAGGGCCTGGCTGTAAAGTCTGAGACATAAGGATGTAAACCCAGGCTTAGCCCCGCTCGCTGTGTGCTGAGATGAGAGACTTACCATTGGGAACTCAGTTTCCCCATCTCTGAGGAGGGACAATCATATCTGCTCTTTATGCTACTGAGAAGATTAAATATGACCCTGAGCCTAAGTGAGGCTGGCACCTGGCATCGAGGTGGCAAGAAACAGTCTTGACTCACTGCCCCTTTAGAAAGAGGTAAAGGTGTCCTGAGGGTACACTGGACTGGCCACACAGCAGAGATTTCTTGTCCATGCTGAATGGTGTTCTATGTGACAAAAGAGGGAGAGGCTGAGCCCTGTGGAGCCACCAGAAATAAGACCTTTCTCAGCTAGCCAAAGTTCTGAGCTACAGACTGTGGTTTCACAATTGCTCTGTGCTCTGTTCCAGCAGGACAGCTCATGCTCTGCTAAAATGAAACTCAAGCCTTTCTTCCTACTGTGTTCATGCCTTCCTTAGAGGGAGCAGCAGCGCCACTCTGCAGAACACATCTGCACTGTGGGCACATGGCAGGGCACATGGGTCAGCCACAGTGCAGAATCCAAAATCTTGATTTTGCCAAATCAAGGATTCTTTTTTTTTTTTTTTTGTCTTCTGAGATGTGATTCATGTTAAGTGGACACCATTCTTTCTTTCAGAGCTTCCATTCTTCACTCACAACTTGAAGAAGAATCTTCTGATACACTGAAGTAGGATAATTCCCCCAAGTTGAAGTGCCCAGCCCCCTTTGGTAAATGCTTTGCTAGTGATATCGAGTGAGTGTCTGCTTCCACATGCTCCTCCTTGATATTTCTCACATAGTATCTATATGCATCATCTTGCTCTTTACAATTACTTTTTTCGTGCATGCACCCTCTCTACCATCTTTTCTTTTCTCAAACTTGGGGCCCAGGCTCCAGAAGTCCCTGCAGCAAGAGGTGGAAGGCCAGAACCTTAAGGAATTGCCCTGTGTGGGAATGCAGCACCCTTTTCTGCACACCTACTAGCCTGTCTCTCACCGTGCCTTTCAGAGGATTGCCTGCCTAGTGTGAGAAGCAAGCACTGTGTAGTTCCTAGCCATGCCTTCACCTCCTGCATCTCTGAACATCTCTGAAACGTCAGGAAAGTCTAAAATGTACAGAACAATACATTTCTCTCTTTTAAAGGACATTCTACTTGGTTTTTTTATTCTTCTGCTATTCTAGAAATCATGACAGACCCAGAAAGCATATTCTCTTTACGTAAGGAGAGGCCTTGGCCCACAACTAGAGGTGTACACTTTTCATGCGTTTACTGTGTGTTCTGTGGGATAGCTTCTGACAAACAGTAGATGAGGCAGCTGTGCACTCAGTATAGGGCTTTATTACTAATGCAGACCCACCAACTCTGGCTTATTTTTCATAGACACAGTTTTGGAGTAGTGCTTATTATACTTCTGAAACTCAAAGCTTCTTCATACACAAAAAGCCCCCAAGAAATGGTTTTCTTACACTTCTCTTTATTTTTCAAAAGTTGCAAAATTACTCGGATATTTGCCAATGCACAGCAGTTGAGGCTAAACTGCTCCCTAATTTGGTTGCCTGTTCTTATGCAACTTTTGAATTCTGTAGATTAACTGGATTTCTTTGCTTCTGAGCCAAACAGGAATCACTATCAATCTCTTCTGTGATATCAGACAACTCCCTGTTTCTGCTAAGTTCCTTTGCTATAGTCTTCTCCCTCACCTTCATGTGCGATCTATGCAAGAGAATGTGTTCACCTAAGTTCACAGTCATTTTGCACACCCCAAAGAATTAACCTTGATGTGAACTAATTGGGATTGCAATAGATTAATAACACAGGTTGCTGAGGTGGAGTTTGCAGCATAAAGGAAACCTTTGAAGATTAGAGCCATTTGTGCTTTCATAAGCTCATCCCCGGTGCTCTGAACAAAGGACTTAAACTAATAAAGTCAGATTCATCTAGGGGCAATCTACTCTCACAGAGGAATGTCACCCAAAACTCTGATTCAGAAAGGCAAATGGAAATCTGCCAGAATTCTTTTAAACTCCAACACAGATCTCGATTTAAAAAATGACACACACACACAAAAACTCTTGGTAATAAGCAGACCTCTGATGATCTAAAGATCCACAGCTTCATTTATTGACTTAGAGAAAGTAAAAGGCATTTCAAATACAACCTTCATACTTTAATAGATGAGGTCACCCTGAGAAAGATGATACCGAGATCAACAGTGGGAAACCTCCCTCCAGAGAACGACTTTGATTTACAAGGTCAAGGAAGCCTTTCTCATTGAAGCATTAGGTTTTTAGTGACTTGGACTAAAATGGAAGAATTTTTTAAAAGTAAACATAGAGGGTGAGAAAACAGGCAGCTACCAAAACTCCTGTTCAATACAAGGGATAGCATAGAGAAAAGATGTTACGGTCCTGGAGAAGTGAAGCATCAAAACTGATTTACTTCCAAGTATAGATATCCAAATTAGTCTCATTTTGTTTCAGGCATCGAGATTGTGTGCATATTGATTAAATCCTTGTGAATTTCCCAGTGGCTGTCACACAGAACAGAAGTGCTTTGTCCTCCAGGGGCCTTTTGCAATGTCTGGAGACATTTTTGGTTATCACAGCTGGGATTAGGAAAGTGTTCGTAGCATCTAAATGGGAGAGGTCAGGGATGCTGCTCCATATCCTGCAGTGCACAGGTCAGCTCCCACAGTAGAGTGATCTGGCCCCAGACGTTGAGGGTATCCTAAAGTGTCAAGGAAAACCTGACCCAGGGAAGATACACACCACCACATTATTTCAACCACCATGTCCATCAACGGTGATAACAAGCCAGAAGAGGTGACCTCCAGAGGAACTCCCCAGACTCGAGGAAATCCACTGCAGCACAGTGCCCTGTGCTCAGTATCAATGGAACTGGGGGGTGGGAGGAGATAAGGTGTGAGGTGAGCACCTTCTGGAGCCCTTGTGGGAATCCAGGGGTGGCTGTGGTCATGACACACCCAGGGAGAACTCCATCCCCATGCCGGGATTTGGGATGTTCACTTTCTTACAGCTTCACTGCATGGCACCCAAACACGGAGCTGGCACATGAGCCCTGGGTGAACTGTAGGTGTAAACGACCAACAAGATCACTCCTGAGCTGACCGCCGACTTTGCCACCTGGGAAGGGACAGGCTGGTGCTTGCCTCCCCCTGGCTTCCTGGGTATGAGTCACATGTAACTAGATAATGATGAAAATCACTGTCAACATTTCTAAGGTTTCATTCCAACATCTCATGGAATGATACAGCAAAAGGCAACCTGAGAGTCTTTTAGTGCCAGCCCTATCTCAGAGCTGAAGTGTGAAGGGGTAGAGGGGCCTTCTATTCACAATGACGGGTTAGTGACAGGGCAGGAACAGGACCTCTGGGTCTTTGTAGAACATTATTTTTACAATGTGATTAGAAACCATTTCCTTTCCCCCTATTCAAATCTAGTTACCCTGAACTGACAAAATGAAAAACTAAGCTAAACCAAAAAGAAAAAAAAAGATAGAAGTAATCACCAAGTACTTGCTGAACACTGCTGGAAAGGGCACAG
>NW_006159894.1:2741489-2743910 GCF_000334495.1 Tupaia belangeri chinensis
AGGTCTATGAGGTTCTGAGCTTGCAGGATGATTGGAAAGTCTTTCTCAAGCTGAAACTGAGGAAGTTCAAACAATCTCGAATCTTAAGTAAAAGTTGGTGTCTGTTGCTGTGAACTCATGAATAACCCAAAGCCAAAATTAGAGACAAAGATTGTAATTTTTCTCCCGTGTTTTAGGGATGGTTGTGGGGAGGGGGCAGGCTTCTGGAGACAAGGAGACGGCAATGGGGATCATGCTGTCACTCTCCTGTGTCTTTTCTTTTAATGGCCTTACACTGCCAAGTGGCTGCAGCGTGCTCATTTTAAACCCTTTATGGAAAGTGCCATACCCTTTTTTGCTCACATCACTTAAAATAATGAGTTAGCTGCACTTGTATTAGTCTGTCTTTCAAGTGGATTAAATTCATGGGCTCGCTCTCCTGCAGTCTCGCAAGCTTTGGCCTGGCTGTCTGAACCTCCAGATTAGACTGATGAGCACATGCCAGACAGCAATGAAACACAATTACCTAGGCAAACTTTTGAAGGATTTGAGCCCTGGGGCACAAGCTGTTTACGAAAGACTAAAAGCACCGTTTGTACTGAGCAGGACCAGTTGCCTCGGTCTTTTCGAGTTCTGGATCCTGCCTACCACTGGACTCCAGGCAGGATTTCTGGGGGCCGATAACATCAGCCTTCTGTCCACACCTCAGCACCTCAGGGTCTCTGCTCTGTTTTTCAACAAGAAAATGCAAGTACCAACAAAAGCCTATTATAACATCTCCTTTGTATCCACTGACTATCTCTCTCATTGGTTAATGTTTTTGTATTGTGTACCATCCTGAAAAAAAAAATATGCAGCAAGAAATCATACTATAGCTGACTGGCTCTGTAACTTCTTTGGAAATGAACAACCTTTCCAAACAACAGGAACTTGCTGTCTCCTTTAGGAGAAAGAAAGCAAGTGAACCAGTCTCAACAGCACTTTCAAAGTACTTTTCTCTTGGTTTAAACAAAACAGATTTCAAAGGAATCCAGGGAAGAGGAAGAGGCAAAGAAAGCAAAAAGGAAGAGTGGCAAGGAGTGACAAGCTGGTGTGCCCTCCACTGGTCCACATTTTTTTTTTTCCAGACAGAGAATAGGGAGACCATGTATATAGGTTGGAATGGTTCTTCAACCACCTAGTGAAAAATTATAAAGTGATCATATGAAGGAAAATGGTAGGGGGAGGCAGTGGAATAAGTTTACTGGCTTACATAGTTGGTCTGAGGCACAGAGTGACAGGAAACCACTGGCACTAGAGCTGAGGGCTGTGAAGCCCTCAGATTGGGCAATGTCAGTTCGGGAAAGGGGCTACAAATGAGGATTGGGAAGGTAGGCAGGATGGCAGGACAAAGACTGACTGTGGAAGAATGGATTTGAAAGTGCTGGGATCAAGAAGGATCTAGGAACACTTTTAGGGAAGGAGGCAACACAGGGAGCTGGGGAAGAAGGAAGAACATGAGTGGTCAGGACAGAACAGCAAGGTAGGGGTTTGGGATTCCAGCGAAGTAGTGGGTAAATAACACAGATGCTTCTCAACTAACAATGGAGTTTTCTCTCCCAATAAAGCCCTCATGAGTTGAACATATGATAAGGTGAAAATGCATTTAATACAACTACTCTACTGAACATCATTGCTTAGCCAAGCCTACCTTAAACATGTTCAGGACACTAAAATTAGCCTGTGGTTGGGGAAAAAAAAAAAAGAAAAAAAAAAACCTAGTATAAACTACATTGAAAAACAGAAGCCTATTTCATAATCATATGGTTCATAGCTCAGATAACTTGTTGAATATTGTACCAAAAATGAAAAACAGAATGATCGTATGGGTACTCAAAGTACAGTACCTACTGAATGCATTTTGCTTTTGAACCATGGTAAAGTTGAAAAATTCTAAAACTATTTTAAGTCAAGATTTGTCTGTATATTCTAATTTTGGTGTCTGGATCTCAAATTAAATATGTAAACCAGGATTAGGTATTTGGAAGACAGTTTTAGGTGAGGCCGAGCTGTCTGAAGAGGAAGACAGACAGAGAGTTGGTCTGGGCGAGGGAACTGCAGAAGGGAGCTATAACTAGCAAAGGCTGTAGCAAAGAGTGAGCAGAACATCTAGAAGTGTAGAGATTTCTCGCTCTCCTTGTCACAAAAGTGAAGGAAAATGGCCCAGAAACAGGTGGATGGTACCAGTCAAGCTTCTTCCCCAACTCTCAGCTGGGATGTGGAAAGATACTGAGAGAAGGCTACTGAGGAGAGTAGGAAGTACAGGACCCTACCTGAGATCTGGTGCTGTAGGAGGAAGGAAACTGTTTAGGGCATTTTGAAATTGAATTTTACAAATAATCAGTTTTGACCTACTGTCCAGAGGGCAGAGAAAACCCTTCCACAACAACTCAAGCTGACCTC
>NW_006159894.1:2744205-2764539 GCF_000334495.1 Tupaia belangeri chinensis
TCTTTCCCTGGAGATGTGGGCCAGAGACCTGAGGGTTCAAAGAAGTAAGAGAAAGTTTCTGCCTACCTGGAATCCATCTCGGAACTCCAGTGTGCTCTGGGGGAGAGGTTGTGGGCTCATGACAGAATCAGATGGAAGACATCTCATCTGTCCCTGTTACTTTTTGATCTACGTTTCAGCACAGAGGGATGTCTCACCTGTGATGTTAGGGAAGCAGCACTCAAACACACATCTTCTCTGGTAACAACAGAAGGAAATGTACGGGGAGATGCCAAGGTGACAGGGACTGACAGATTGGCCCAGGAGTTGAGAGGGGAACCAGTCTGGTCCTCGGTGAGGACAAAGATGTCCTAGAGGAGATGGGGCAAGTGATGTGTCTTGAAGAATGGCAGCATTTGGATAGATGGAAAGGATGCTAATAAGGGGCTCTCTGGATAGGCAACCAGCATGGACCAAAGCCTGTGGGCAGGACTGACCACAGATGTTCAGAAGCCAGGAAGGAAGGCAGGTGAGCTAACATCACATAGTCACTCAGTGCCACAGCCTCCTTCTTGTTTGTCTGCTTAACTTTGGTTCATTTCAGAGCATGGATGGGCTCAGAAGGAATGGAAAGCTTTGTGGCCCAGGACAAGGCAAGGAGACATGGCTTGAGAATATGAAATCAGCATTTAAAATGGTCTCCAGGGCTAGCTGTTAGCATACTGGTTAAAGTGGGTGCATCTCACATGGCCACTGTGCAATTTGAACGTTTGAAAAACACTCTAGGTACATGTGTGTGAATGTCCAAAATCCAGAAAGGGAGGAGAAATAGAGGAGAAGAGGTTGCAGTGTGACCATCCCCCATGGGAGGTGTGTTCTCATTTTCCTTCAAAATCTCTCTCCTTTTCCAGTGAGCACATGTGCCCTCTGGGGGAAAAAAAAAAATGTAAAAAGGTCTCCATAGGTAGACTTTTTTTTCTGTATGAGGTCCTCCCAGCCATTAGCTGACTTAAAGGCAATATCTACTCTCTCAGCATGTTTCTCTGAGAGTAACATGTTCAGAGTGGGCTCGACCAGGAGTACAGGGCTGAGGGAGGCTGTATAACTCCCTGAAAGCCAAAGTGTCAACAGTGAGGCCACAGGGTCTTCACACATGGTGTCACTCAAGGTCACATAGCAGGGATTCAAACCCAGGTTGGAGGGCAACTGAAAGTCCCGAGATTTCCTGTAACTCATTGCTATTTATCATAGATCATGCTGTCACCTCTGAAAAGTTGTCCCTTTGTTCCGTGGGGGATATCAGCTGACATACATATAGAGATAGGGTAGTTTAGATAAAAGAGATTTATGCTGTGAAAAACAGATTGGCCCAGCTTCATCTCTGATAAGTCTTCAGCCTCAAATGAAATAAATGTCCTGCATTTTCTCTATTGTGTCTCTGAGGCCAAAGTTATGAGTCAGCAAGAGGACTTCATGCTTAAATCAGTTGTTTTTAGGAAAGAAGGATGGGGCCACCTATTTCTTATTTGAGGACAAGCAGTTAAGAGTGACCACTGGCACCCACATACCTCGCAGCTCGGGTTAGAGCCTCCCTATTGCAAAAGGAGCTGGGAGATTTGTTGAGCTACTCGAATTCCCAAGACATGGTAGCTACACAGGGGACTACCAGATGCTTCTACATGGACTCCTAACTGAGGGGTCTTGCACTTAAGGTGGTTTTCATAATTGAGAAACTTCTTGACTCTTATCCTTTGAGCCTCCCCTCCCCCATGGTAGGGTCCTGCAAAAAAGTAAGTCATTTCTGGGTGGCTTTGAACCCTGGAGTGCCATTAGCCTTGAGGGGCACCGAGCTAGACCCAGAAGAGCTCCCACTCAGTGGCTGCCTTGTGACAGGGTCTCTGAAGAACTGGATTTGCAAAGGGTCTGTAAACTAAGTGCTGGTAACCAACTCTTTTATCACAGGGACAGGAATGGGGACAGAGTTGCTATTTCATCTGAATAGTATAGAGCTGGGGGAGATTCCCCTTTGCTTTCTGTTCCAGTCACTGAAATGGCAACAATGAAGAGAAAAACAAGAGAACACTTTCACTGACAGATGCGTCAGAGTGGGAAGAGCTCATGTTTCAGCCCTGGGGTGGGGTGGGGGCTACACCCCTGTGCTTTTCCTGACTTTTCTGTCTCCACTGGGTTGCTCAATACCTGGGATGACTGGGAATTTATTCTACAACCAGCCTCGGGCTCCTTGTTTAGCAGTAGGAACTTCTTCATAAAAGGCTTACTGTTGGTATTGTTTGTTTTTTAATTTCCAAAAATAAGAGAGTTTATAATATGGGGGTGCGCAGGGAGGAGGAAGAAGGAGAAGGAAAGGGCCCAGGAGGCAGCTGACCCCAGGATTTCCCAAGACTCCCCTTGGCTCCCCCGACTCTGAGTCCCCTTCTCCTACTCCCCCTTCTTCCCTTCTGATGATTCTGAATGTGAAAAATAAGAGCAGCCCGAGCCGCCTGGGCTGGAGATGTGTCTAACAAGGCCTTCATTGTCTCAGACAGGTGTGAGATTGGACTTGATTCGGGGCCAACACCTCCAGTATCCGAGCCAGCTCTGTGAGCTGAAAACATGCACCAACCCTCCAGTAATACCACTGCAACCAGCCAGAGACTCAACAATTTAAGGCTTAACACACACAACATAAATCAGGGGAGGATGGACCAGCCGACCGGCAGCTTCTTGGGCAGATGCCTGCAGACTGTCTGCAGATCAGACCCGGCCTGTTTGGGTTATTTGAGACTTTTTTTTTTTTTTCTTAATATAAAGATGAGAAACTGGGTGGAGCAGTGCAGAAGCACTCGGGTGTTTGCCCTATCTTGTTCCAACAGCCCCTCTTTGCCTAAGTGCTGTTTTGAAGGGACTGCTCAGGACGGTTCACATTGCTACATCCAAATACTAGGAATGTATTCAAGTTAAGAAGGATAGGCAAAGGACAGTGGAGAGCTTGAGTATGGGGGCTATCTGTGTGACCTGAGGCAAGTCACTTAACCTCTATCAATTGCTTATCTGTCTTAAGAGGAGGAAGCCACCTCATTCTAGTTTAGCTTTCTATGATTCACTCATCTCCAGTAGTCAGACTTTCAAAGCTGCCATTAGAACAGCTCGAATCAGGGGAAATCATTACCCATGGGACAAAATTCACACCACAGCTGCTTGCTGGGCTTCTGAGTGGATGGAGTCATTTCTCTGAGCATAAAAATACTATTTCATAGCATTCCCCTTCATCAGTCTCTTCCTCATATCTGTTCTTTAGAAACTGGTGGCTCTCAGACTGAGGTAGCTTAGAGCTCATGCCCAATGGAACTTTCCAGTGCCTCTGAAAAGGGTATTTGGTCTGTACAAATTCCGGTGACATTTCAGGGTGGCTTTTGGCCCTGCCATTCATGACCCTGACCCTGAATTCACAGATAAGGACATGGCTGTTACAGGGATGCCTCTATCTGGTCCACACTCACTCAATCACACTGTTCTACATTACAGCCTTTAGAGCAAATGGCATGGAGTTGGCAGTGGTGGCGTCCTACACTGGGATGAAGAGACTGTCACTTAGCTCCAGCCTCCTGCCCCTCCCAGCCTCTCCCTGCCAGAGAGGCCTCTCGTTCCCACAACTGTGGCTCTCAGACTCTGTGCCGACACATTCACACACCTGTTTGCTGTCCTACTTCGGCCCAACAGCCCAAGCCACAGCCGCAAGCAGGCTTAAAGGGCCGGGCATGTGGGCAGAATCGGCACAGGGAGTATTTACTTAAAATCACATAGGAAGGTGAAACTTGGTTCAAAGAAACACTTTTGAAGTTGGTTCATTAAAAATGCCAAAGTGACTGACAATTCACATTTTCTAGATATGTCCAATTTGTGCAAGAAATGGGATAGATCAGGGTTCACCCCTGACTGCTGCCCATGTGGGCCCTATGGTTAGGAAGTGACCAGTCAACCCCACTGCAGCTGCTGGTTCCTGCCCAGGGAACAGGTCTGGGGGTGCTTGGTGGGGCTGAGAAGGGTGGAGGGTGGCTATAAGAAGGATACGTTATCTCTGCTTGTTAAGTATGCATTTCAACTTTATTAAAAATGGAGACACAAAAGAATCATATGACACAGAATCCAACCATGGATTCACCTCATTGAGGAGACCTTGTATTTCTAGAAAAAGACAGTATAAAGTAGAGCATAGTTAGATGTCCAAACATGTGAATGATTCCTACTGACAACAGGAACTTTGTTCTGTGGCTACAGGGGCCAATGGGAAGAGCACTGGGCACACAGCTTGAAGACCTGGATGTTAGTTATGCCCTAGGGAAGCAAATCACTGCGACTCTTTTGGCTCGTGAATAAAAAACAAAGGGCTTTCAGCAAAGAAGTAGACAGTGCCCTTCAACTTCAGCAGTTTACCATTCCCATCAGGTCTTATAGAGTAGTGGTTATAAGTCTCCCTATTTGAGTTTACTGAAGTAAACACATCTTGAGTGACAGATACCACTGAAACCATGACTGTCCTTATCCACTCCAAGGCTACCATCACTCCTGAGAAAGAATACAGGGAAGATAATCCTCAGAGTGTGTAGCTCTTAGGAGAGGACCGGTGTGCCACACCTGTGATACACCAACACCACCAATAAGAGCACAAAACAGCAAACAGTAAAAAGAGCACACTTAATGGGTACCAGGCTTTATGCTAAATATTCAACAAAAATACATACTAATCCTTGGGACGACTTGGTGAAGTAAAGAATAAATACATGGAATGCTTATCACATGCTTCACATAGAGTGTTCTTTGCCTGTTAACTCATTCAGTGCTCATAACTATCCAATAAGTTAGATAGTTTTATCATACCCCCCCCACCCCTTTCTTTTTCTGAGTTTTGCTATAGGGCGTGCATGTTTGCCAGAGACAGAGAGAGAGGAAAAGTGAGAAATCACACTCCCCCAAAGGGGATGGCCATACCACAACTCCTTCGCCTCCATGGTCCTCTTGGGATTTGGGTGTGCATGCACACACATCCATGTGATTTTCAAGTTGCTGGGTTGAGACTCCAACCACGCAGTCGGCCAATGGGAATCAGCCCCCTTAACCTTTGTACTACCTGCTGGCCCCTACTGTGCCCATTTTACAGATGGAGAGCAAAGACCCAGAGAACCTAGGTAATCTTTCAAAGTGAAGTAACTAGTCAATGGCCAGTCTGGGATTTGAGTTCCAAAGCTCAGATCCATTATCCTCCATGTAGATCTCAGTGTTAGTATTACAGACCCAGATTCTGCTTTCTTCTTAAAGTACACCCTGGGGGCTCTAGGTTTATTGAGTCCCTTCTGGTAATAAGATGGGAAGAATAACTCTATCCCAGCTGATGAAATGGATGGACAGAAGAATTGGTGTTCTGCCTTGACATCTGCAGGCTGCTGTGTGAGTCATGAATAACCAGAGAGAAAGTCTGAAAATTAGAGAAATTCCTTGTAGACTCACTAATGCATTACCCCCACCCCCAAGGCGTGAAAGAATCAAATGAGGAAATCGGGAAGAGATTCTGGAATCACAGTAACAAGATTTCCTTTCCCTTCCACCTGAATTGGCCATCTATAATTTTGCACAAATTCAATTTTAAGGTCATGCTTTGTAATTTGTGGAAAATCATATTAAATTAAACAGATTCATGTCTGGGCAATGACTTCTCTCTTTTAGCAACATATGGTGGCTCAGAGTCTCTCAAAGCTTGATCACACAGCAAAGATATTCACCCTCCTCTCAAATCAGCTTTTTAATCAGAAACAGACAGAGGGGCCTGGAGCATCCCTACTGGTTTCCCTGAGAATGTGAGGGGTGACTGTTAATCCCCAGAAACGGTACTATCCAGAATCACAGAATGTTAGAGTTTAAGACTACCTGGCTAATCACTTACATGATAGATGAAGGTCTGTGGCTTGGTAGTAAAGAAAACAGTGCCAGATCACATGAAAACAGCAGGCACCGCAGGCGAGGTCTTCTGGACAATGAGCCCCTTACCCATGTCATGCACCTATGCATGACTGGTGGTGGGGATCCAATGATCCCAAAACATCAGTCCATTCTAGAAGTGTAAACTGTTATTATTTTATTATTGTCTTGATAAACCTACAAACCAGACAATGTCCTTGTTGTAATCTTGCTGCCACAAGTGCTCTAATAACAACCCACATATAGACATAATCATAAACATAGTGTAATTTTAAAACTGGGAGAGGGGGAAGTCTCACGGTTCAAAAGCCTCTGTGTTCATCCTTAAGATACCAGCCTACTAGATGACCAGCAGAAGGCTCTCTTAAAACTCAGGCAATTATGCTTGTTCCATATAGAGGGCAATTTACAATAAATTACAGATGAAGATTAACAGACCTTGAGATGAGAGATCTAAATAAACCACTTAACAGGCAGAAAGGCCACGTCGAGCCCTTGAGCTCCTGCTGACTTTTACAGATATTTTAATAACTTTATCATTATATAATTTGCCATCTGATATGTGCAGAGAGATGCACTAATGGAGTGAAAGTGGCCACAACAGTGCAATAATCCCATGAGACTTAATAAACCACCATGTTCGCTTCACTTGTATGACCTGCAATTCTAAGAAGTGCAATCACAAGTCACATTATTTCTTTCTTCCTTTTTATCTCAAAATGTTCTTTTAAAAATCCCAAAGCAATTGCATGTATTGCAGCCCTTGTAGCAATGCAGGGAGGAACTGGCACAGCATAAGTTATCTGAGTCTTGGATCTAGCCTTGGAATGACGCAGGCTGAACACAGAAAGCTGCAGAGTGAAAAAGATTTCTTCCATTGCAGGAACCAACAATTTATGCAGTTGAGACACTTCACCGTCCCAGATGGCTGAGACACTGCCACCCAAGATAGCACTGACTGGCCTGGGCTCCTCAGAGGTGTAGATGGTCTGTAAAAATACCAAAGAGGCTGACCACTCACAGACCTTCCTTAGGGATGCTATGTTTTTATGACACCAGCGTGGTCACTCACAAGCCCCAGAGCTGCAAGATCCCAGCACATTCTCTTTCGTACTTCCAGAAGGCCAGGGTTGGCTGCTCTAGTGGCTCAGATCTTGTTAGATAGACCTGATTACACTGACTGGGTGTGAGAACCAAGATGGTGTGAAGAAGTAAGAATCACTTCAGTTTCTGGTGTTTGTGTGTGTGTGTGTGTTTTAATTCCTTTTTTTTTTTTTTTTTAAGAATTAGTTTATCTCATTTTTATTTATTATTATTATTTTTTAATTTGACCAGAGAAAGACTCAGAGAGAAATTGAGAAGCTGCCAGGTCTGGGACTGGAGCTTGGTCAGCCATGTGAGAGTCTAGTACCTTAACTACCATGCCATCTGCGGGCCCCCAGTTCTTGGTGTGTTTTAAAGCTCAGGTTTCATGCCACCACTTGGCTGTTAGGTGACTCGAGATGCACAGGTCCCCTCCTCCTCCTCATCCAGGCTGATTCCCTCCAGGTGGAAAACCAGAGAATTTCATCTCTAAGGAGACTAGCATTTCATAAAGGGGTAGTTAACACTTCTGATGTGTTCTATGGAGATTAAAATTATGAGATGCTTTTTGAAATCTTGAAACTATATTTGAGAAGTTCTAAACCCCAAACATGATGTCCAGGTGGTATGAAATGATTATGATGGCCAGGATTGTGGGTTTCGTATCATGTCTGGAGGACATGGTTGTTTATTTCTGTGAAACCTCTCTAACCCATGGCTCATTTGGGGCCCCAGTGCCATGGTTCTGTTTTCTCTTGAAGATGTTTGTATTTTGTAAACAGTAAATATTCTATTCCCATGCTATTTAGAAATACCTGAGTTGGCTAGAACCCAACCCAAAGAATTTCCATAGCTTGCTAATCAGAAATCAACTGAATAAGAAGTGGTATATACCTTTTTTGCCTATCAATTCTCAGGAGCACACAGAAAGACAAAAAATAAAAATGATTGGCTAATGTTTGTTTTTTGGGTGAGTGCTATGCTATATTTTTAAAACTATTATTTTATTTATTGTGGTAGGTAACCGAATCTCTAACATCAAAACATAAAATGTTCTGCCAGAAAGAGATTATGGATGAAAAGTCTATGGAAAGAAACTGGGTTTGTCAGTGAAGATTTTATTTACAGGCGTTTTGCAATAGGTATCTTTAATCTCCATAACAATTGGACTGTTCTGCTGCTTTGAAAGCAATTGTTCAATAACAAGAGAGTCTGCAGGAGACTGAGGCTTTAAGAGAGAAATGCAAAAATATGGTATAAATTGCGGTGGCTATTGATAAGTGGGGCAAGTGAGACATGCCTGGGTCTATTTTCCCAGAAAATTCAAACTGGGGTGTTCTGAGGGCCAGAGAGAAATATGAAAATAAAGAAGTAATTACATTTCCTCAATATAATTTAAGCTACAAATGTTGTATTTTAAAAAGCTCTAAAATAACTAAATTATAGTGGGCCTGAATTTCTGTTACTTAATGTGAGGAAAAATAATGCAAATGAGTACAATCAGTTCAATTTGGAGAACTATGCCTGAGGAGAAAATACAAAGAGTAGCTTTCTTTCTTTTTATAATTGCTAGAGGAAGCAGGCATTTGCAAGAGAGAGGCAGACAAAGAGAACATCCACGAGTCTGGCATAGTCATGCCACAATCCCTTCTATCCTGCTGGGATTTTGAACATGCAGGCACAAGAGCCCACCGTGTTCTTCAAGCCACCAGGTCTGGGATTCAAATCATGGTTGGCCATGTGGGATCCATCTCCCTTAACCACTAGGCTATGAGGGTGGCCCAAGGAGTAGCTTTCTAACCATAGAACCTTTTCCATATCAGCATATATTGTTCTTTTCTCAGTACTAAGTTTTGGTTAACTTTGCTACTACTTCACAGCTGCAGTTAAAATTTCTTTTTTAAATATGCAGATTTGAAAGACTATTTCCAGATGATTTGCAAATTTGGGATAATGAGATACACAAAATAAATCATCATCCTTTAGAAATGGGCATCTGGTCAACAATGCCTTACAACAAAACCATTTTTTCCTTTTAAAGGCAGCTTGCTACAAAACAACAGTGACATGCCTAGCTTGGGAGGTCAAATGCTTGAGTTCATCCCAGCTAGTTGCCTTTAATCTTCATGTCACCTTCTGTCCCTCTGCTTACTGCCATCTATGCTATAATGAGCTCATGGGGGTAGGGCAAGAGGCACCCAGGCCTTGTGTATCCACATCTGGCATGGCTACATAGACACAGAAAAGGGTCCACTTTCTCTACCACTAGCCTCTGGTTCCATCTGTATAAGTGCTCTAAAAATATTAAGAAAGATCTGATCTTATCCAGAAAAAAAAAAAAAAAAACCAGAAAATAAAAAACAAAACAAAAAACCAAAACATACATTTTTCTGGCTGGGAAATAAAAGTTCCAGAAGTTCTAGCAATAATGGGCTAAGATAATGGCAGCCAGAAGACATGACTGGGGTCTTGAATTTGCATTTACCTGTCCACTGTATTTATTCTGCAGCATAGACATGGGAAACCTACCTCTGGACTCATTTGATGTCCCATTTCCTTTGTACCTTGATATGATAGGTTGCATGTTAGCCTCAGGGAAGATATGTTTATGTCCTCACCCTGGAACTGTGACCTTATTTGGAAAAAAAAAAGGTCTTTGCAGCTACAAGTAGGTGAAAGACCTTGAGAGCACCATGGATTATCAGGGTGGGGCCTAAATTCAATGAGATAGAAGAGGAACTGACACAGAGAAGAAGGTCATAAAAAGAGGAAGGAAGACATTGGAGTGATATAGCCATAAGCCAAGTAATACCTAGGGCCACCAAGGGTTAGGAGAGGCAAGGAAAGACCCTCCCCTAGACTTTCAGAGGAAATATGGTCCTATTGATACCTTAATTTTGGACTTCTGGCCTCTAGAACTACTAGAGAATAAATTTCTGTTGTTTTAAGCCTTCGAGTTTGTGGCGATTTGTTATTGCAGCCTCAGAAAATTAATATGCTTGGTATTATTGATGCTAGTAGTCACAAGAGCTACCAGTTAGTTAGTGTTAACTGTGAGCTAGCCACTGGTTTTTGTCTCATAATAGTCCTAGGGTCTGCAAATATATTAATAGAGAGAGAGAGAGAGCCCCAATCAGGATTTCACATTGCAATCCTACCCCAACCTCTGCCAGTCAGGATCACGGGCATATGAATACACATACAGCATGCACAGGAAGACTTCAGGTTTGGGACATGAACCCGAGACCTTCCCATATGGCCTCAGCATTATGAAGCTTGTGTCATCACTATGCCACTGTGCTTAACCTACAAGTATGCTTATGACTCTCATTGGGGGATGAGATGGGAAAACCAAATCTCAAAGAGGGTAAGGAATTTGTCAGAAAGTCCCAAAGTAAAACTAGAGGCCAGTTTTTAACCAACCAGTTTGCCTGTGGTCCCCATTCTTAGCCACTATGCTCTGTGATCTTTCTTGGCTGTCAGATTCCTACCTTAACTCTGGCCATCGATAAAAAATAGTGCTCCAACTATGGCTTTGTTAAAAAACGAGCTCTCTTTTGACGAAACCTTTTATGCATGTGTGCGCTGGACTTGAGATTTGCAATCACAAAAGATAAAGCCCTGAAGTGAACCCTTTTTTCTTCAAATTAGAAAGGGTCTCTACGGGGTACTAATGACTTGCTCCTGAAATTATGGTCTGATCACTGAGCAACACCTGTGAAAACTCTTGGTCTGAAAATAAAGCGCCGCTAAAACATGGTTTGTGATTACTAGGGTGCTGACAGCTCACCAGGTTGGTGGTTCGTTTGAAGGGCTGGTTTATTAAGTACTTAGCTGTATGGTGCTTGTAAATACACCATGGGCATTTGAGTAGTGCTGTTCAAGGGAGTACTGTGTTGATTACTATGTCTGTCCATGAACAGCACAGAGAATAAACCTAAATTCCGGCTACAACTCTGAGTAGCATGCAGCAACTCAAGTTATTGAGCAAATAGGAGGCAAGGACAATGGCCAGTGTCAACCACATCCGACCCAAGAAACAAGGCAGAGACAGGCCAGGATACAAAGGCCAAAGGACTCTTTTCTCCCCTTTCTTCTTTCTCGTTTTGAATGTCTATGTTGCAGTTCCTTAGGCTAAGCTTTCAAAACTTTTCTTAAATGTATAGTTTATGTTATACCAGTTAAGAACATAAAAAAACAGTAATGGAGTTCTCAGCTCCTACCTGGAGAGTGCTTCTAATTCTATGAACTTGTAACCTTTCTGCCTGCTAGTGAGAAGCAGAAGGGCAGACGGCAGTTTTCACCCCACAAACCAACACAGTTCTTTTTCACTGTTTTCCATTTCTCTTTCCCCTTCCTTCTGTTCTCCTTCCTTTCCTTCCTTCCTTCATTTTTATTTATCAGGGGCTCTTCCAAAAGTTTATGGTAAATGTATATTATAAAAAAACTATGCACGTATTTCAAAATTTTTGCACCAAAATAAACTTGTGTGTGTGTATATCACACACACACATATATATATATATTTTTTTTTTAAAGAGAGATTTTTACTATAGGGTGTGTGCTCTCACTGGAGAGACAGAGAGAGACAGAGAGCCAGAAGGCAAAAATACACCTCCTGGGGGATGGCCACGCTGTAATCCCTTCTCCTCCAGTCTCCTTTTAGGATTTTGGGCATGTATGCACTCGCGCCTGACATAATTTTTAAGCTGCTGGGTCCAGGACTTGAACTGTGGTTGACTACATGGGAGTGCAACAATGTAACCATTATGCCATCTACTGGCCCCTAAACTTGTATTTAAAAAAAAAAATAGGTTTTTTTTGCCAAAGGGCATGTGTACTCACCTGAGAGAAAGAGAGAGAGAAACTGAGAAATCACCTCCAAGTGGGGAATGGTCATGCCACAATCTTTTTTCCTCCATTCGCCTTCTGAGACTCTGGGTATGCACTCACACATGCCCAGCATGATTTACAAGCCACCAAGTCCAGGACTCAAACCGCAGTCGGACGTGTGGGAGTCCAGGGCCTTGACCACCGGTCAGCCCCTAAACTCATATACACATACATACATACATACACACACACATATTTTAGAGAGAGATTTTTGCTATAGGGTGCATGAGCTCAATGGAGAGACAGAGATAGAAAGCAAGAAATCACCCCCCTGCTGCCCGGGGGAATGGCCACGCTACAATCCCTTCTCCTCCATTCTCCTCTTGGGATCTTGGGCACACATGCACATGTGCCCAGTGTGAGTTTTAAACTGCTGGGTCTGGGATTTGAACCACAGTCAACTATGCGGGAGTCCAGCAAAATAACCATGATGCTATCTGCTGGTCCCCTGAACTCAAAATTTCACCTAATTTCACTTTTCACAAACTTCTTGAATGCTTTTGTATTTATAAGAACATCTGAATTAGGCTTGTTTTCAGTGTAAAATTCTAATGCCATAAACTTTGAAAGGTTCTCAAACCCTAGTAGTGAAGATAGGAGTTATTTTAAAATAAAACCATTCTCTTTCCATGTTAACAGCATGTTTTATAAGTTGATTTCTGGAATCATGCATATTTTGCTTTGTGCAACCATTAAGTGATCATTTACATATGAGAGTTTCTGGTATTTGATCTTAGCTTCTACCTGCAAGGTAATCAGACAGCCCTCACCCCTACCTTACAGAACTGCTAGAAGACAAAGGGAGGGAGAGAAAAAAAGAGAAAGTGAGAAAGGAAGCAGAGGTGTGCAATTGAGTATTTCACCCCCAGATTCTGAAGGGGATTTATCTCCTCCTCCTGCTGGGAGGTCAGAAAGGTTTTCTGCCTTTTGTCAATCCAGCTGATAAAGAGAAAATCAGAAGGACACAAGTAACCCTGTGCAAATGAGAAACAAAGTCTATTCAGTCTCTCAAACAGTTTCATGGACACCAACAGCAGAATGTAGTCTTTCCAAAGCAACTTTTTCTTTTCTTTTCTTTTTTTTAACGGAGAGTTTTGCTAGTTGTGCTCACTGGAGAGATAGAGAGAGAGAGAGAAAGCGAGAAATAACCTTCCCATGGGGATGGCCGCACTGGAATCCCTTCTCTGCCATTCTCCTTTTGGGATCTTGGGTACGCATACACACACATGTCACTGGGTCTGGGACTCAAACAGTGGTGGACTATGTGGGGGTCCAGTGATGTAACCATTGGACCAACCATCAGCTGGTCCCTCCAAAGCAGCTTTATCTTTGGAAGAAAATAGCTATCAAAATAAACATCATTTGGAATACTAACACTCAGGAGATGATTTGAGAGGTCAGGGTCCCCTTTTGGTTGCGCAGGACTCTCAAAACAAGGTACCCACAGTCCTAAAGTGGGTCAGATATTTTCTACTTTGAATATCTAAAAGACCTTGGTGCCAGTGGCCCCCAAGAGAGACTCCTACTTGCAGGAAGGCAGTTGTCCCAGGGAAGGAAACAAAGAGTGATCAGGAAGCCCTTTCCCTGCCCAGACATTCCTCTTTTACTCATACTGAGAGATTCGTTATTCTGAATTCTTCGTTTCTTTTCTTCTTCCCATATTTTTTTATAGCTTCTTCTTCTTTAATTCTTTTTTTTTTTTTTTGAGAGGTTTTTGCTATAGGACGTGTGCGCTCGCCAGAAAGACAGAGAGACATACCCCCCCACCCCCCAGGGGGCATGGCCACGTAGCAATCCCTTCTCCTCCATTCTCCTCTCAGGATCTTGGGCACACACGCACATGTGCCCGGCATGAGTTTAAGCCACTGGGTCCGGGACTCAAACCATGGTCAACTACATGGGAGTCCAGCGACATAGCCATCACACTAACTGCTGGTCCCCTTCTTTAATTCTTAAAGGGCAATGGGGCAAGGTCACATGGCAATCCTTTTTCTTCCATTTCTTCATCCTGTCAGGAGTCTGGACCCAAAGGTACTTGCGCTTGGCATGTTTTTCAAGCTGCTGGGGCTGAAGTTAGAACTACAGTTGGCCATGTAGATTATGGCTGGCAATGCACCGCACTTAATCACTGTGATATGGGGCTGGTCCTCTTTCCTCCCTGTCTTTAAATACAAATGTACATATACCATAAAGAGATAGTATATTAAGGCACTCACCACAGAGCCTGGCCCTGAAGTAGTAATATACTATTACAAACATCTAATCATAACATGACACATTCAATACAAACTGTCAAACGAGTGACCAGACCTACACTTCTTTCATGTCTCATCTGGCAATTGGGATTCTTCTTGACACTTGTCAGCCTTACCTACTCCATCCTTGACCCAAGCTTGCAAGCCCAGGCACACCTGCCACCCCACCTGCACGTTTGTAGCCAAAAAGGTCTGAGTTTCAGTCCAATTTCATCCCTTATCATCCTAAAGGTGCTGGGCAATTTTTAATTTTTGAAGCTCAGTTCCTCTGTGCATAAGCCATATCACAGGACTGCTGTGGGCACAGAATTAAGGCAAAGGTCTGGTCCATGCCAAAATGCATCAGAACTAGTCTAAGTAAAGAGCTAAGCCTTACAACTAGATGTTTACAAACCTCAAACGCCCATGAACACCACAACTGACCTCTTAATTTACTGGGGTTTGACAGTGTTCTGTATCAGAGTGTATCTCCCAATTCTCATCTTTCCAGAAAGGAAGATGTTACTCAGCCTTAAATGTGATTTGTCATATTTGGTAAATCAGGAGTCAAATTCTTAAAATACTCGCTTGGATTGCCTAAAGCCATCTCTAAGTGGGAGGTATGACTGAACAGGCACGGGTACCACTGACTCTCTAGAATCTGCCTCATTCCATCTTTTAAAATGTATGTAAAGGAATTCTAAAACTCAACCATAGAAATTAATGATGCTGTCTTGACTTGCATAAACCTGCAGCCATGACAAAATGGCTTTCTATTTAATTTTAAGACCTAGTAAAATAGGAAGTTGAAATTAACCTCAGCCCTTTTATAGTTAAAACCTCAACAAATAAACAGTGGTTTGGTGGCATGGCAACCTGCCTCTTCCTCCATCTGTACCTCACTTCAGATAACTTGAGGTGTCTATTTTGAGTGATTCTCAAGCACATATGATTCCAGATACACAGAGGTGCTATTCTATACCTGTGATTTCCTGCTGTAGAGGTACTGCAGAACCTTCCCTATGAAGTCCTAGCAAGCAGGGCCCCCAGCAATCTCTGAGCTCCCAGTTGCTGGCATTTCTATAAAGCTGAAAAGCATTCACATGCTGGTCTAACACTGAGATAGAACTGCTCTGACTGCTTTTGGGGTACTTTTCTTCAAACTACTGCTGCTGTTTCAAAGACAGCCATAAACACATCCTATATTTCTTAAAGTATCTTCTTAAATACAATGTAGATGCTCTAGGGATAAGCCTGCAAAATAACCATTTTAGTACATGTCAAGAACAAAATGAAGGTCTTGGCCAGAACAGACTTTCATGTAATCCCTGTTAAACTTTCTAATTTCAAGGAAAAAATGCTCAGTGGTTTGCTCAAAACATGACAATGATAAAACAGCATTTTCTCATAGAAAATTAGAAAAAGAAAGAAAAATGAAGTAGCTTTATACAGAAATATACCGGATACTCATTTTTAACAAGTTTTCCTACAAGTTTACAAGTGTGGACTGAATATCAAATTCATATTTTGGAAAGAAAGAACATCAGTAATATAGTTAACACATTCTTTAGAGTAGAGACAAGCCTCTAGGGCACTCTTAAAAGCCAGTTACAATTGCTCAGATGTTGCAGAAGAAAAAAGTTTTGAAAAGGAACAGAAAAGGGTGATGCTTGGTGTTAAACCCGATACTCTGCTAAGCATATAGGACTGCAAAGAGCTGAAGAATGCCCACCCATGGCAATGTCTACCCGAGAGCTGCTGTGAGACAAGAATTCAACGTGCCACCCCCCATCCCAACCTTTTTCAGTAAAGAGGCATATCTGGTGGAGAAATCAGATTAGGTTCACTTTTCACCAAAACTATGTGAAATAAGACAGACACAATGGTGACAATTTCAGTTTGTCCCTATTGGTTATATTTCCCATTGTTTTTAAAAATGCCTGATATTTTTGGTTCCAATATCACTATTAAAAAAAAAAAAGCAAATCCCCTTAGGAGCCTGGTAGTATAAATAGTCAGCTAGTGATGATAGAAGGAGAAAACAGAAGTCTTTCCTTTGATATTATACAGGGAGTCCGACGGCATAACGTAACTTAAATGACCCTAAACTCAAGATGAAAGGTCTCAAGAGTTTTCTTTTTAGAAGGAAAGTATCTTCACCCCAAGTTTCACCTCTCGCACTTATCTTCACCCCAAGTTTCATCTCTCGCACTTAAAGTACTATTTGACCTCATTTAACATACATAGTTGCATTTTGGAGTTAAAAAAAATCAATGTATATATTTTGAATTATTCCTACTGATTATCAAGTACCACAAAACCTACAATTCCATAAGGCCTCTTCCTAAATACAACTGAGACTGTAGATAAGATTCAAGTTTTCATTATTATATAAAAGGACTACTCTACAGCCACTTACCATGTCCATGGTATCTCATGGGAAGATTTCTTTGGGAATTTTCTACTTGATTAAAAGTACATCCCTCAGAAACATGACTGTTGGAGTTAGTGGCATAGGCTGTCATGCTGTGTGGAAATAGTAGGCATAATCTGAGAGAGCCCCATGTTGGTTAACCCCAGGAGAGAGTGATTGGCCTGGAAATCCCAAACAACAGACCACGCACATCCCACAATACAAGGCACACACAGAAAATGCCTAGGGCCACTCATTTCTGCTGTCCAAGGGGACGAGGAACTACCACATTTGTTCCAGGCCACCTTCCCTTTCTCCTTGATGTCTTGCTTCTCTTTTCCTTAGAGTTTCACAAGCCTGCTGCTTTAGGAAGGAACAGTGCTGTGACCATATCACGCACAGCTGCGTCCTGTACGGCACAGAGACAGGACTGCGTTTCGGATGTGAAATGGTATCAGAGAGCAAACAGTCATTGACGTCAGTGCTTCCAAAGTGTAAATGAACTTTGTGTATTATCTCATTTGGCACAGCGGGCTTTATGCAGTTATTGCATTTTGCAATGCTTTTGTAATTACCAGTTAGCCTCACGGAGTGGTGGGAGCAACCTGCATTCTTTATTGATTTGCAAATAATACCCTTGATGTGACTGTATTCACAGAGTCCTACTATTTCTTAATATTTTTAAAAAACATGTTAGATAGAAAACCTAATAAAATAATCATCTGAAGACAAGGACTTGAGACATCCTTCCCTTCATCTTGTTTAACACACGTGTGTGTGTTTGTGTTGTCAAGCCTAAGGGTATGTAAGAAAATAGCATAGCCAAGGCTAACTCTTAAAAAAAGTCTGTATATATAAAATTCCATATATAGACACCCTCAGCCACATCTCTACTTCCTATGCAGCACCTTTCAGCCTTGGAATCTTGTTACAATGCAGAGCTGCCTCTGTAGGTCTGGGATGGGGCCCAAGCCTCTGCATTTCCAGCAAGCTCCCAGGGAGTGATTTGGTTTAAGCAGCAAGGATGGTCTGGTGAATAGGCCTGACAGGTTGTGCATAAGGGGCTCCAGCTGTGAGTGGTGGCCCATGTTAGGGTTAGGCAGCAAGTGGCTTAATCCAGGTACTTACCCTGCATCTGACTCTGAGGCTGAGGGTTAAAGGCAGTGGAGTGGTTCAAGGAGGCCCGAGGGGTGGGCGTGGGGGCTGGGTGGTGTGGGCTGACCCTCATGGCTGTGCGCCGTAGCTGCTCCAGTTCACTGAGCCGCTCGGAAAAGGACAAGCTCCCGGGCTTGGTCTGATCATCTAGTTTCTGACGATGTCCTATTGTGGGGAGTGGGGTGAAGGGGAGAGAGGGGGAGAGGGAGGCAGGGAAGGAGGGAGGGAAGAGATCAGAACATGTATTGTGGATTTCCTAAAATTGGGGTTTCTGGTCTTTTCCCTCCCTCTCCCCTCACCCCAATATGAATTTGCTGGAGATGTGCCCCTTGGGCCAGCTGAGTCCCCTTCCATCACACCGGCCACGGGGTGCTCACCTAGCCTGGGCCCCAGCACTCACCCCAACCCCCTGCACCCACCTCTACTGGGCAGACTGCAGGGGGATGCAGGGCTTGGTGGTGGTGGTGATGGCCAGAGGGAAAGAAGGTGCATTAATTATTGGCACTAGGCCACACACTGTGAGCTAAACTGGCAGCCAGGAAAGGTGATCTCCCAGCAGGCCACTCCTTACTGCAAACCCAACCACCAGCAGGTTTGAGAGGCAGCAAAGTGAGCCCTGTAGCCTAGGCACGCCCCTTCCAACAGGAAATGAGGTGTGGCTGCAAACCCACAGCCCCTGGTGAGGTCGGATTTCCTGTTACTTGTAGGGTAGCCCCTCAGTCTCTCTGCCTTTCCTCTCCTCACAGCCCTTTCAAGAGCATTCTTTTTAACCTGAAGCCAATTCCCCAGATGCACCCCTAAGAGGGATAAGACAAGAGGTATACCCAGGGCCTTGTCCAATATTCTCAGCAGGAAGGACCAAATAGAGCCCATAGGGAGAGGGAGCTGCCAGCCCATTTGATGTGCTTCCCCAGAGGGCTCAGGAATCCCAGGTGGGAAGGTGGGCCTCTCAGTGTCTGCAGATACCTGGCCTTTACCTAAATCACTGTCACTGAGAAGCAGTGAGTAGAAGCTAGGCACATGGGACAGGCCAGGAGAGTTAGGCCTCTGGTCTACCTCTGATCCCTCTGATTCCCCATCAGAATGTCTTTAAACTAGAGATGGAGCTGCCACACAGAGCTGAGGATCCCGTGAAGGGTGAGGGCACAGAAGCTGGGTGATTCATTCCTCTTTCAAAGAGGATGGCCTCCTGCTCCTTCCTCACCCCTGAGGTTGTTCGAATAAAGAGTTCTTGAATAATTTCACAAAAAAACCAATTGTTGAATGGCCTCAAAACCAGCTTGGAGAAGCAGCCTCCTTGTTGGTTCTATAAAGTGCTCTTTCACATGACCTGACATTTCTATTCCTAAATTAGAAAGAGGGTCCCTTGATTCCAGTCGTCCTAGCCCATGGTAGGAGTGGGGCTGGGAGAAACATATTTCAGTGCAGCTCCCAATTGCTACAATTATAAAATTAAATTGTATAACTTGTATTCTGGCTCCAAATCTCCATGGCTTGCCATTTCTTCCTGCTGCTGGGCCCCTTGGCACAGCGGACAGTGTCTCAAATTCCAGACCAGAAAAAGGGCCCACTATATTGCAGTGATTTTATCATTAACAAGACCTGTTTGGCTCTGAAATGAGGAAAAATACTTAAGCATAATATTTGTGTAGTTCAAATGCAACGCTCCCTCTTTTCATGTGTCACCAAGGCAAATCTGGACTCTGATTCAGCGCTCCAGCCCACAACACTCGCTTGAACGCAAACAGCCTGAGTCACGCAGGCTCGGCACACATGTGAGAGGCCTCTTACGGGCTGAGTATTTTAAGCACCAGCTTTGTGGACAAAAGGGGCCAAGTCCCTGAGCAACCCCCACCATCTCTGTCCCTCAGAAGTATGAAAATGGTTTTTTCTACAACATTCGATGTCAGGTGATTGTGGCATAATTGAGTGTCTCTGGATGGAGCTTTCCTTGTCTCTTCCCTGCTCTTATCTCTGTGTCTGATCCTTGACAAATTGAAAAATCTTAAGTTTTGTTGCAGAAAACCAAATTCCAGTCAAAGCTATTCAAAACATAGTAAGTCCTTTAAATGACTCCCAAAGTCTATTGCCTGGTATTAGGAACCAAGGAAAGAAAAAGGCAGGACAAGTGATTCTGGAGAAATCTGCCTACTGCCTCAGAAAGAATTCTGGTCGGGGAAAGGCTTCTAACAGGTCTACTGCCCAGTTCAAAACCTCACATTCTGTGGGTACCCAGTGGTATAATGTGAAAATACCACATAAAGAATGGTGAGCGACCCGGGGGAATGATGTGTGTGAGATCATTCCCAATATGTGGTGTGCGATGCGGCAGAGTCTATGGCCAGCCTTTGAAGTAAGGCTGCAGTTGTGTCTGCTTGGGGACATGTGCTATGGAGAAACCCCACAGGAATAAGTCATTTCAGGTAAGGCACTGAACAAGCCAGGCACAGCATCAGGTTATTATTATTATTATTATTATTTTATTAGTCCCCTCTCACTACCCTATGCTTAAAAAAAGTTTCAATGTGAGCAATTTCTGTACCAGCTGACACCTGCCAAAATTGTAGTCATTTACAGAGATTAACTGATGACTGTCTGCTTTAG
>NW_006159894.1:2765133-2778024 GCF_000334495.1 Tupaia belangeri chinensis
GGAATGTTTGGGCATAACTCTTAGAGAAAATAATTCTCCACTCTAAGCTATTTCCTAAGCCCTGAGAGTCTCGGGGCTGAGTTTAATGTCAGAGGATTGGAGAAGGGCTCATTCCACACTTTCCCCACATGTGTTCCTGGGAGTAAATAGGAGCATCATTGCCTTTGTAGGGAATCTTGACCCTGGTCCTCACAGCACTGCTAGGAAGCTGTGTGCCAAGGCACTGGGAAAGGAAAAGCATTATCATATACAAGGTGTGGTTTAGATGCATTTCTAAATGAGTGCAAAGGAGCACCTAATTTTTCTTTTCTGAAACCATCAGACTTCACGTGCCAAATAGCAATATTTTGCATGAAATATAGGAGCTTCCGATATAAACTTTCAAGCTGAGAAAAATGAAGCCTTCGTGTCTCCACTTTCCTGTGTCTGAATGCAATTAAAATGTCAATTTGCCCTCTGAATTTTAAATAAAGGAGCCGGGAAAATGTCCACTATCAAATTCACTTTTCTTCTTTCTTCCTGAGCACTGGGATTTGGAGGGCAGTAGGGAATTCAACACTGGATCAAACATTCTGGTGGAATTATGGCACAGTCCCAAACACATGCATGTTGACAGCCTGGCTTTTTGAGCATGCTAAAAGTCGACTATGAATGTTTACAGGGTGGTGCTTAAAACAGTAGCTATTTCCAGAATTCATACTAGAACATCTTGCTGAATCTTAAGCAGAGCTGAAAAGGATTCTAAACCCTTTGATTACCATTTTCATATTTTTGAAAGAAGTATTTGAATTTTATTACACATGAAGAGACATAAAAAGCAAAAAGGAAAAAGACAAAAATGTAATAAAAATAAGTGATTCCATTTTCTAAATTTTACTTCATCCTAAAGAGATTTCTCTAGTTCTTTGGGATGGCTACCACTGAGGGTATGCCTAAATGTTAGGGTATTTTGTAGTGGATGATGAGACCAGCTTTCACTCTTCTGCTGTAAAACCTAGGCTGAGCAGGGACACGTAGCTCCTTGATAACTGTTGTTTTCAGATTTTGACATCACTATGATATGTGGTTGTTACTAAAATATAGCATATAATCTTCCATAAGAGAAAACAGATAAGCTAAATTGCCCCCTTTTCTTGGGAAGCTTTGGCTAGAGAGAATAAGGAAGTGTCTGGCAGTCAACAAAATATGGACTTAATTTTCTTGATAGAGTCTCAGCTAAATAATTAGGAATATTCACTGAAAGAATTGGCATAATGAGTGGTTGAGAAAAATCTATACAGAATGAAAATAAAATATATATACATACACACACACATATGTGCATTATATGAGTAGAATACTGTGATTGTCCTCAAAGAATATATGGATTTTTTTTAAGAGGTTTTTGCTATAGGTTGTGTGCGCTCGCCAGAAAGACAGAGACAGACAGAGACAGAAAGAAAAAATCATCTCCCAGGGGGGATGACCACACTGCAATCCCTTCTCCTCCATTCTCCTCTCAGGATCTTGGGCACGCACACACACCTGGCGTGAGTTTAAGCCACCAGGTCCGGGACTTGAACAACAGTCAAGTACATGGGAGTCCAGCAACATAGTCATTATGCCATCTGCTGGTCCCAAGAATATATGGTTTTATATATTCACGTATAACAGGGTAGCTCTATTGCTTTATTTAAATTTTTTTCTAAGAATTATTTAACTTTATTTATTATTATTATTATTTTTAATTTGCTATAGGGCATGTGAGCTCACCAAAGAAAGAGAGAGAGAGTGAGAGAGACAGAGAAAGTGAAGAAGCAAGCTATCAGGTCTGGGACTCAAACTATAATTAGCCATGTGAGAGCCCAGTGCCCAACCACCATTCCATGTGCTGGTTCGAAAGGGTATCTGTATTTCAAAGGATGTTTGCCAGTCTGGCACTTGGTTCTGGATATAAAAACATATATTTTTTTTTCTTTAATTTGCTCCTATCTTATAACTATGGAAAGAAATCAGTGAGTGTAGAGAACTGCTTGTTTTTCATGGTACAACAGTCTAACCTCTAAAGTTCCACAGTCATTGGGATTTTTTCTTTTAGAGTTTCTTGCCATAGGGCATGTGCACTCACCAGAGAGAGAGGAAGACAGAGATAGTTAGAGAGAAAGTGAGAAATCAATCCCCAGGGAGAATGGTCATGCTGCAATCCCTTCTCCATTCTCCTCCAGGGATCTTGGGCAAGCATGTACATGCACCCAGTGTGATTTTCAAACAACTAGGTCTGGAACTCGCGCCATGGTTGCCCATGTGGGAGACCAAGGCTGTAACCACTATGCAATCCAGTGGCCTGGTCATTAGGATTTATTATTTTTTAAGAGAGAGATTTTTACTAAGGGTGTGTGTGCTTGCTGGAGAGACAGAGATAGACAGAAAATGAGAAATCACCCCCCAGAGGGATGGCCACACCGCAATTCCTTCTCTTCTGTTCTTCTCTTGGGATTTTGGGCATACACACACACGTGCCCAGTTTGTTTTAAGCTTCTGGGTCTGGAACTCAAACCATAGCCAATTACATGAGAATCCAATGATGTAACCGTTATGCCATCTGTTGGTCACAGTCATTAGGATTTTAAAGCAACAGTACTGAATGTGAATGATATCCTTTCTAAAGGCCCTTTGCAAGTGGGAAATAAACCTTCCTAACTATAAACCTGAACTTCTTCTAGTTAATTGAATGTTGGGAAATACTGTCCAATATTATATATAATTTACATGTTATATATACAATATACAATTTCATAAAATAAATAATACGGTGTTTATATATCATATACAAACTGTATATAAAGCATATATACAATATATGATTTATAATATGGGTTTTTTTAGAATCACTTTATTTAACTTTATTTATTTATTTATTTATTTTGACTTGATGAAAGCGATGAGAAAGTGAGAAAGCAAGTTGCCAGGTCTGGGACTCGAATTGCAGTAGGCCATGTGGGAGTCCAGTGCCCTTAAACACCATGCTGCCTGCCAGCCCCTACAATATGTTTTAATATACATTATTGGGACAAGCTATTGGCATGGAGGTTAAAGCAGCTGGATCTCACATGGTCAACTGCACAGTTTGAGTCCTGGACCCAGTGGCTTGAAAAGCACACTGGGTAATTTGTGTGTGTGTGTGTGTGTGTGTGTGTGTGTGTGTGTGTGTGTGTGCATTTGTGTGTCCAAAATCACCACAGGAGAATGGAGATGAGATTGTGGCATGGCCATCCCCTCTGGAAGGTGCTTTCTCACTTTCCCTTTCTGTCTCTCTCTCTGGTGAGCACACACACCCTGCAGCAAAATAAATTATATATATACACACACACACATATATAAATATATATATACACACATATACATATATTTCATACAGATTATGCGTGCATACTTATGTACTGTCCAATGTTTTATAAATATGGATAGCCTCACTCCCCTCCCATCCCAATTGCTTATCCTGTCATTAAACTAAGAGAATGGCACAAGGCTGGAGTACTTCAGAACTGAAGAAAGGAGAGGAAAATCAGCCTTGATTTTTAACTAATGTGTGGGGAGTGAGGTTGAGAGAGGTTAGGTCATTTACCCAATCTCACACAGGCAGGTGGAGGAAGAAGGAAGGTCTGAAAACACCACTGTGATCTGTCCCTCTCCCATTGTAACCGATAGATTCTATTAGAGTCACAGTGATGATAATCAGATCGATCTATAGGGTGAACCCCTAATTCCTAAATAGTAAGTTACTTCTGCTCAGTCATCTAAGGGAGCACATTAGGGAATGGCAGGAAAGGGTTACGTGGAACCTATTATTCCATTCCAGAAATGTGGCAGTTAAGACTCTGAGTGCCCACAGGGATCAGAGCATTAATGCAGATGCCATAATCCTTGTCCTCCAAGAAACTGCGGGGCTCCAGGGAAACGGGTTGCCAGTATGGGGGGTTAAGAATTCTCCATTCTAAATCTGCTTTTCTACCAAACTTTGCTGTGGACAAGAGCAAGTCTCTTCACTATTCAGCCTCCTTATCTGGAAGCCTAGAATTAAAGGACTAAGACGGATTACTCTGAGGGGCTCTAAAAGCATCCATAGTAATTACATCTGCTGTGATTATCTACTCAACTGGTTCTTGTTGAACCACTCTAAGCACAAGGTTTCTTGAATGGCTTCATATGACATACGACTTTTGTCTGTTTTTCAGGCAGGTATGTGGCCTTTGGGAGCCAGTCCCAGATCTGACTATCAAGGTGGTCATTAGAGCTACATCTGATTCCCACCAGATCTTCCAATCTGGGATTCTACCCAGTCTGCCCTACCTTTCTGTGTGCTGGTGGCTGGCAGCTCTGTACAAGGCATCCTAAAAATTCACTCTGCCTCTGTCTTCTGCTGTTCAATAGGGCCTTTTGGACAGTTAGCTATTACTGATCTTGGACATCAGTTTTCACTGATCCTTTCTTCTTTCTCCTCAAACCTTCACAGAAGTTTCCTGCCACCTTAGTGATCAGGACATTCCATTTTGGTTTTTAGCCTTTCTCTATTTATCACTCTGAGGCTGAGTCCAGAGGGAGTGGGACATCAAACTCACTTTAAAACTTGTTAGGAAGTTACCACGGCAGCAGCTAGCAAGAAAGTCATTTCATTGAACTTTAATCCAGGCCCTTATTTCCCTGCTTCTTATATAGGTGAGAAAATAATGATCCTTATTTTTTTTTCAATGCCAGAGGGTACATGTATAGACATATAGAGAAAAAAAAAACAAAAGAAAGAAAGAAAGAAAGAAAGAAAGAAAGAAAGAAAGAAAGAAAGGGAAAGCACCACCCCCATGGGGTGTGGTCATGCCATAATCCCTTCTCCTCCATTTCTCCATCCTGTTGGGATTATGGGCACACTCACAAGTTTTTCAAACTGCTCAGGCTGGGACTTGAACCACACAGTTGGTCATGTGGAATTGGCTCACTGAAACACTAGGTCATGAGGCTTGCTAGAAAATACTTTGTAACCCCATGACCAGAACCTCCTAAGTAGTAAGAGAAAAATAAGGCCTTCCCTCACCCACAGTCCCCACATAGGCTTCTGTTCTTGCTTGTGCCCCTCTTGCCTCTAGAGGAAGATAAATCACATGGAGCCAGTGTAGGAAAGGCTGGTAAGATGCCACTCCATTTTAGGTAACAATTTCTACTTACTCAGGATTCCTAAAGACATGGAGTATTTCCCCAGAACTATCAACAGAGATTGTAGGGCCCTTGACTGGGAAGAGCTTTTGTTCTCTTGTAGGTGGCAACAAGTAAGTGAGCACCCGCCAAATGCATCTGTACATAGGCTCCCCTATCCTGCGTCTCCCAAACCATAGTCTTAATGTGGCCCTCACATGGCATAAAGCACATGTTTCAGAGCTCCACTGGCATTTTGCTAAACCTGCTTTCTGAGGCAAACATCCTCTACTTGAAACCAGAGGACAGAGCTTAAACTCCTCAGTCTACTCCATCCATACTGGCAACTTGCTATGGCTCCCAAATGACTGTCTCAGGGCCTTTGCACTTGTTTCCTCTGTCAAAAACTCTCTTCTTTCAGATACATGTGGGCTTGAATGCCCTCATAGCCTTCAAATATTTGCTCAAAGATCATCTCCTCTTTGAGGAATTATATACTCTATTTTAAGTTGCAAATTCTCGTCCCTCCAGCAGTCATTATTAGCCTTTTGGCTTTGTTTTTATCAATAGCTCTTACTAATGTTACTAATGGCATGCCCAAGCCTTGTAGACCATAAGAACATGAAGGCAAAGATTTTTGTCACATTTTTTCATGGCTGTATCCTGGTACCTATAAAACCACCTGACATGTACTAGCTGCTCACTAAATGCTGACTGATTGACCAACTAACTGAATGAATGAATGCTCAGATCCTTCACAATTGGTGCTGACCAACCCCAACCATCTTCCCCTAGACTACAGAAAAGTAGAATTAATTTGGGATAAAGAAAGTTGGAACTAAAGTTTGTAGCTGATCTGCAACTGTAGAAAAGCTACTTGTTACATAGAATATCATGGGGAATTATTTCATTAGAAGTTAAATCAGCCAGCAACATTAATTTTGTCTATTTTCTCCATCGTACTACAAAATAAATAAATAAATAAATAGTCGTTGGGCTGAGTTGAAAATAACATTCCAAAATAAGAGATAAGCAGTAGCAGGTTCTCTTCTTTTTCTGTAATGTGTTCCTTCACACACACACACACACACACACGAGGGGGCTTCGAAAGTTTATGAAAATGCATGTTATGAAATAATTATGCATGGATTTCAAAATGTTAGTACCCAAAAAACTATACTGTAATTCATTTTTCCACAAACTTTTGAAGCCCACTTATATACACACAGACACATGCATCACACACAGACCTGCACTTAACACACATATGCTGTGGAAGTGTCCCACGATTGTCCTCACTATGTGGGCTAAGACATAACTGCTGGAGAAAGCATAGGAGAACAAGTGTAGAAAGTAACTGTAATGAAGTGGGAAACAATGCTAGCCTAGGCCAAAGAAGACCAACTATAATACACAGTGTCAGGTTGAAGACCTCCCAACGGATTGTCCTCATGGGACAAAAGCAAAAACAACACTCAGTCCCCCAAATTCAAGGCTCACAGTCACAAGCAGTGCAGTCTTTAGCTCACCCACATAAGCTCTTTGAGACCTAAGCTTCCCTAAAAGCAGAGTAGACATTAGTTGCCACTGGTTACCTCCTGTTTCTGTCTGGTGACTAAGGAGGTAATTGTAGCTGAGGGCGGAGAACCCGCCAGTGTCTTTTGCTCCTGACTAAAGGCTGTGGGGGCAGTGGAAACAACCATCTAAGAGGGGGCAGAAGGCTCACAAATTCATGATTTCTCCTCTCTCAGCCTGTAATCCCAAGTATTATCTATCCTCCCTTGGTTAAGGCATTGTCTCAAGGAAACCCCCTGGTTAGAGTGTAATTAAAAAGTAACCTGAGACTGGTAACTGACGGTAATACAGATTTGCTTATCAGAGCAGCTCCAGCCCACAGACTGAAGGGAAGGCAAGTGAAGAAAGGTATGGTTTTTTCAGGGTGGAGGGATGGGTTAGACGTGACTATTGACTCATGACATGTCCTGGAGTTTCTGAACTGGCCTTGGAGTCCAGATCTGAGATAGGACTAGTCCCAGGGTGGATAGCCAAGGCCTGTGAGCAAGGAGAAAATGGTCCCAGAGGCCCATAAACTCCACCTGGCATGACTGTTCTCCACGTGGGCCTACTAACCTCCCCAAGGCATCTCCGTTCCCCTGCTGCACAGGCAGACTCTGTGCATAACTAACAGAGCTGCTGAGCTGCTGTGTTTGGGCAGGACCAAGGTAAACTGAGGGCCCTTTCCAAGGTAGGTGATGCTCCAGTAAATGCCAGATGAAGGAGTGAATGAGCAAACGAGTGAGTGAGTGAATGCCCTTCCCTGGACTGGACTTGTCCTGGGAGGCTTGTGTAGCAGCATACAGGATGAGCTCTGCATTGCAAAAAGTGGTGCGGAAATTCCCTCCTATTTCTATGGGCTCTGCCTGCTGGGCTCCAGGGGCTTTCCCAACAGCAGAAGGGATGTCTGATTTCAACCACTCTCTCACATCATAAATGTCACTCACTTTCTGAGTGGCCTCACAGGGGCCGTGGCTAGATGGAACCTGCCTGGTTGGCACACAAGGACAGTGCGCCCCAGCCATGCACAGCTCCTGTACCCTTACTAGCCAGAAAGCCAGCAGGATTTGTTGCTTTTAACCGACTATTGGCCCTACCTCACATCACCCTGAGAAGAAGCTTCCAGGTTGTTTGGGGGACATCTGCATTTAGGTTTCAGGCTAACTTGTGTCCACTGCTGTCGGAACATAGGGAAGCAGCCGCCAGCTGTGAAGGGGTGTCTGTGGGAAGGGAGTTCCTCTTCTCCCAGTAACCTTGTTGGGCAGGTAGCTCTTTGCCTAGGCCCCCTAAGAACTACAAAATGGGGATGAAAATGTTGGTCCTACCATCTACCAGGTGATGTTGGGAGAGAAAGTTCTATTTATTCCAAGACATGAGTGTCCCGTTCACTATAGTGACCGCATCGAGTTAGTTATGGAAAGAGGGAAGACGAGGCTGTCTTGGGCGTAGATACTTCCCTAGAAAACCCAGCAACGTTCTCATTCAAATCCTTTCCAGATTTGCAAAGAACAGACCTTTCCCTGCCTGTCTTTACTTCCATCCCCTGTGATAGAAGGCTGTGTTGGTGGAACCAGCGTTGAAGCTCCTGTTACATATGCAAGAGAACTGCCTTTTCAAAGAATGTTTTGAACTTTTCTGTCCTTTTAACTCCATCAACAGTCCTTCTGTGTGTTCACTCTGGTGTGTTAAAGCGGCATCTCCTCTCAGTGAGAGCGCCCTCATAAACTGCCCTTGAGTCCTTCCCCAGCCTGAGGAGGGCCTACCCCACTCCTTTCTTTCTCTTCCCCACCCCCAACTTTTTTAAAAACACTTCTGCTTCCTTCATTTTCTTTGCAGCTGCAGCAGAGAGATATAGTAAAGCTACTGTATAGGATTTTGAAAGCAGGGCCCCTGAGAGCTTTCCAAACTCCATACAAGCCGGTTATTCTCTGGCTTGTTTTCTTTGGCTTCAGGTTAGTAACACAGAATGAGTCAAACAGTATTAACTTTCAATAGGGAAGTGGTGTGGTCAACCAAAGCTGTTTGCGGCTAGATTGTGAAGATAGGTAGGGCAGGTAATGAAGAACAGCCCATAATATTGCAAGGAGGCAAAGGAGGGAGACAGCCTTGCTCAGAAACACTCTAACAATTAAGTCAACAGAACACACACTTTTTTTTAGTTGGCCAAGGAATTAACACCAAGGTCTCTGACTGGCCATTGGGAAGTTGGCCATGATGGGGCTTGGACAATTGAGCACTTTGTGGGTATAAGAGTATCTTTTTTTTTTTTTTTTTTAAGTTGTAAAAGTCATGGGAAATCTAGTTAGAATGATTTCCTCTACTTATGGCATGTCACTCTATTCATCGCTTTCCCTAGTGTGGGCTGTCAGTAGATCTATTCCTCTCCCTCTACTTCCACCTCCCCCCACCCATCTTCCTAGTCATAATCCTTGTCTCCCCAAATTGGCTGGCTGACCACAGTGGCTTAGGAACTATCCTTCTCAAGGTGAGATGATGCTTTGAAAGCACAATTGCTCATACAGACATCAATTCATACTATTAGGAGCTGATAATGGCTTCAAAAATGATGAAATCCTATTCTTCTCATTCTACAGTTGAGGACCCTGAGGTTCTAAGAGGAGATGTGGACTGCCAGGTCTCAGAAAGCAAGGCAGGGCCAAAATCTAAGATTCCACCGGAAGGCTAGAGGTCTTTCACTAGGCTGGGCTGCTCCCTCGCTCAGGGCTCAGGATTCCTTCTAGTGACCAACAGAACAGCTCTGGAGAACAGCCCAGCCCTCAAGACTCAAGTTTCAGCAGCTTCCAGTTCTTTCTCCTAGCATTTGGCTACCTATTTATTTTGTGACCAGCTGAATTGCCCATGGAGTAGAATGGGTTTCTGTGAACCTGCTACTAGTAGCTGTCAGCAAACGAACAGGACAGCAGGCCAGCCTCCGGGGCCTTGCAAGATTTTCACCTTCCAGCAGATGCAGTTTTTGACTCATTCTGGGAAACTGGCAGTAAGGCTCAAGGGTGTAACGTTTCACCTCTCTGAAATCTAATCCAGAAATCTCAGGCAAGCAGCATATATAATAAACCATGGAGGAAAAAGGAATAAGGACCCAGCAAGTTGCAGTATGATCTTAACGTGGTTTGCCACTTTTGCCAAACCTTCTGGCTATATGAGCACTTCACTGAAAGAAAATGGAAGAATAAAGTTTTAGAAAAAAAACTGTATTTGGTTTTGGAAAAGAAAAGTATATTAAAATAACACTTGACTATTTGTAAAGACTGCTTCTTTTGTTTCCAGTATTTTTAAAGAGTATATAGTTGTAGACAAAGAAAATATTAAGACATTCTAATAGCCCAAGGGAAAATTTCTGAAAGTATGGATTCAAGGGGGTGGTCAATTTAAATATCTTTTTTTGTTTTCTTTGTAACTTTCTTCTCACCAATCCTGAAAGGATGAGATAAAATCTGTCTTTAAGAAACCCATAATTACTTTATTTAAGATCCCTAAAATTTTTCTGTAATACATGTGAAATAATAATAATTTCTTCTTAGTATTATTTTTCAATGATCTAATTAATATTATGTTTCTATTATCTAATTTGCAGACTATTTAAAAAACCGTGGATGTATATTATCTTAATTCATCCAAAATACCTTATGCAAGAGAAAGAACTCAGACAACTCAGTGGAAGCTTCTAGATACTAATACCCTTGGCAGGTCACACAGCAACATAGGTGTTAATATTAAGTTAAACAGAACTATATTTTAGTAAAAATTTAATTATTTGGGAAAGATCATTTCTTCCCCCAAAAAGGCAGGGCAATATGGTTAACATGGTTGTACTTCAATGAGGTATGAATTTGCTGAAGCCAGCTCATTATTTAGAATTACTATTAATGAGGGGCAACTGGCAGGATGGTGGTTGAGGTAGTTATATTCCACATGGCTGACGGTACAGTTCAAGTCCTGGACCCTGCAGCTTAAGAAACAAGGCTGGGTGTATGTGTATGCATGCCCAAAATCTCAAAAAAGGAGAAATGAAGGAAAAAAAGATGTGGCATAACCATTCCCCATGGAGGGTGTTTTCTCACTTTCCTTCTCTGTGTCTCTTCAGTGAGTATATGCACCCTCTGGAAAATTTAAAGGAAAAAAAAAGAATGGAAAAAAAAATAAGAAAAGGCCATTAATATCCTGTATCCTGAATTTGCCAGGTTTCTTTTTTTTCTTTTTAAAATAACGTGGCAGTGAGATATATTTGGGTTACTTGAGCAAAATTCCAGTTGTTTCCTCTGGTAAGGCTCTGGGATGAGGAAAAGGGGTCCGCAGTGCCCCAGCCATGCAATTTAATAGTAACGGCCAGTATTTAAGGAGCCCCTCTGTACTCAGCACGGTGCCATGTCCTTCCTTCCGTGTATTACTTTACTCATGTGCACAAGAACCCCCAAGGAAGGAATATCATATCATCTTCCTGGTTTAACCCTCATGGATACTGGCCCGCGGGGGTAACTGAGTCATGAAGGAGAGGTGAGGTTGAATTTGGCAGCCAGCCTTGGAGCCTGGGCTGCCTGCCACTGCTCCTGCCTGCCTCTCAGGCTGTCTCATTTAATCCTCACATCCTTAGCAAGGTAGGTATCAAGCCCATTCTACAGATGGAAAAACTGACACACAGCAGGGATCAGACTTGCTGATCAGACTTGCCCAGATCGGTGGGGCTCTAGACTTCTCGAGGTTCCTGAGGCTCCCCGAGAGCCTCGGCTCAAGTCTGAAATTCTGGCGAAGGCCCACGATCAATGTTAGAGACTGACGGTGCATATGACTCTGCATATTTCTCTTGGGCTCTTTAATATGAGTAATTTGGAGATATCATAAAACCTCTTCAAAGGTAAGTACAAATACGGTGATACTAGGAACAAATCCAAAGGGCCATAACTTTATATAGTACTTAACTACTATCAAATGTTTACTTTTTTGTTGTTGTCTCAACTGACTAGAAGATGACCTCTAAGCCAAGAAGAACATACCAAAAACAAAACAAAACAAATGGAGTATCAAGTTCGACATTTCTGAATATGAAAGTACACTGAAAGATTCCAATAACAGTCTGGGTTTTAGTCAATACTTTGCTTTAATGGAACCTGAGTATATGTAAATCACGGAAGTACAAAACTAATGTATTGCCATTAACTTACTTTATAGGGGTCTAGGGAGTTGGCAGATTAATTCCATTGTGTTACTATTTTAAAAAGGCACACAGTGAAGAATTTTTCTTTGGATACTTAAATAAATAAAAATATACACACACACACACACACACACACACATATATATATATATTTAACCTAGGTTTTCATCTATAAAAGTGATACTACATAAATTACATGCAGAACTTGAAATATGGCACATGTAAGTCATATGATAAAAAAGGCATTTCATATCTAGCTATATGTAGTGCCTTCTGATATGTCTGCTAATACAGCTATAACACACAGATATAGATGATACCTAATTTACTCTTTCTGCATCATCAACTTTTAATACTTTCATAGCAAAAGAAGTAAACTTTCTTTCAACGTTATTTATTATTTTTTTTTGCTATAGGGCGTGTGCACTCGCCAGACAGAGAGAGACAGACAGAAAGCGAGAAATCAACCTCCAGGGGGGATGCCCACGCCGCAATCCCTTCTCCTCCATCCTCCTCTCGGGATCTTGGGCACGCACACACACGCGCCCAGCATGAGTTTTAAGCCACCGGGTCTGGGACGTGAACTGCGGTCGACTACGTGGGAGTCCAGTGACATAGCCATTACGCTAACTGCTGGTCCCTTTCAACGTTATTTTTAAAGACTACAAATATAGGAAGAACAGGAGAATATAGAAATAGTGAGCTCGAATGAGCTTAAACACAAATCTATTGTGAAGGATAGCTTTTACTTATTTAAACTATACTTCTGAAACTCTGCTTTTGGTGGTGGTGGCAGTGGTAGATTTCTGTGAGTCCTAGTGAATCAAATTCTTACTAATGCCTTTCTAGCTATATGACTTACAGGAAAAAGTCACACTTTCGGGAAAATTCAAGCAGGGTTTTTCTTTCAAAATGGAAAGTGGCTAGAGTAAGACAAAAATTCTAAATCCACCCGAAAGCAGAGAGACAGACACATTCTAATGCATTGTGTGCTGTGCACC
>NW_006159894.1:2778047-2778321 GCF_000334495.1 Tupaia belangeri chinensis
CCCCTGCTTCTAGGGAAGATGCACACATGGCGACTGGCCAGCAATTCCAGGCAGGTGGCTGCTCCGTCAGCTCGCAAAGTTCACGGGGAGCAGACCAAGCTGTGCGACATACACATGGAAGGGTTTCCAGCAGCATACGCTCGTTTAGGAAACTAAAGGGGGCTAACCACCTTTCCGTGCCTGCAAAGTTTAGCTGTGGCTAGATTCTGCACACCTTCAGGATTTGAGGTGCATTTATCTAGTGCAAAAATTCTGACCCCATAAGACTCTGCCA
>NW_006159894.1:2778355-2797699 GCF_000334495.1 Tupaia belangeri chinensis
GCCCCTCTTTCCTGGAGAATCTGGAGGAGCCTTCTCTATAGCCAGGCCAAGCAAACTCTGAAACTGACCACATGGAGTCTCAAGCACCAGCTTTTGAAATTTCTCAGATATGATTTTTTCCCCCCGAGTTTTTCACAAAGTGCAATATTTAAGGGGGTAAAGCCATTTTATCCATTAGGAATTTAAGGACAGTACCCAGAGTGTTTCAGGGGAAAACACACACACACACACACACACACACACACACACACAATGTATATAAACAAAACAAATTTAACTGAGTCTAAATACAAAATGAAAACTGAAAAAAAATTATAAATGTTTATTTAAATGTTTTTAAAAAGCAACACTATGGTTCTTTTTAACTTTGTAAATTTTAAATTTAGGATTCACAGATCTTTTTTGCATATTCCTTTTTTCTTTTTTTTTTTTCCTAGAGGTATGAGTGCTCACCAGGGAGACAGAGAAGGGTAGAGGGCAGAAAGCCATTACCATGGAGCATGGTTACACCTCAAATCCTTTCTCCTCTATTTCTCCATCCTATTAGGATTTGGAGTGCACATGAACATGTGCCTGGCATATTTTCCAAGCTGCCAGGGTTGGAATTCAAACTATGTGGAATACAGCCTCCCTTTAGGATACAGAGCTGGCCTGGACTCACAGACATTTTTTGCATATTTGTTTTTCTTTTTTAATTTCCAGAGGGTGTGTGTGCTCACCAACGAGAGAAAGAGTGAGTGAGAGAGAGCAACCCCCATGGGGTGTAGTCACAACACCACAATGCTTTTCTTCTGTTTCTCCATACCGTCAGGATTCGGAGCATGCATGTACATGTGCCTGATGTGTGTTTTTCAAGTCACTGAAACCAGGATCCAGTGGCCTTGTGAGATCCAGCTCCCTAGACACCGTGCTGTGGGGTTGGCCTGATCCACAGATCACTTTTGTTTTAAGTTTTCTCCTTTCCAAAAGCATGACAAGACTAAACATGAATAATAGCTGACCTTTCTGAATAGTTGTTGTGTGCCAGGTTCTAAGCATTTCACAGGGGCTGGTACATTCTGCCTCCCGGGCCCATGACATTAGTCCACCAACCCTGTTTTAAAGAAGTGCAGTTGCACCAGCCACGCTCTGAAATATCAGCAGCCACACAATTAGCAAGTGCCAAAATGGAGATCTCAACCCCTGGTCAAAATCACGTGCTGATGGCAGAGAAATCAGGGCCATAAGGTATTGAATGAGTTACTCATAGCCAAAACATTTTTTCTAAATAAAAAAAGAATTTTTTATAATTATTCATCTTAAATTTATAGCCAAAAAATGGCATTCACTGTCTAACCTAGGTGCATATGGACTTGTCTGGTATGATCTAGGTTGGCATTACCTGGAGGGGGAGGCTTGCAGGCCTTGGTCTCTGAGGGCCCTGCCTGGGGGGAACCCCTATTTTGCTGACAATATTTCATTACTACCTTTGAGTGGGAATTAGTTTAGAGATTATCTCATCCCATTGCCTGGTTCTACAGAAGAGGAAAATGAGGACCAAAGGACTTAAGATAATTGCCCGAGTCCACACCCACTGGCCGGGTGGCGCCAGTGTGAAAATCCAGGTCCCCAAGTTCAGAATCCAGAAATCTTTTTACACATTTTAAGATTAAGAAACGGAAGCCTAAATGGAGATAGGATGTTTTTATTCTTTTAGCCTGTTATATGATAAGTTCTAGCAAGAACTACAATGTATTTGTTTAGATTTTTGTTCGTTAAGAGTCACATGGTTTTGCAATGGTCCAGATGGTTTAAGTTTTCTTCTTCTTCTTTTTTGTTTTGACAGAGATTTTTGCTATAGGGTATGTGCAATTGCCAGACAGAGATAGAAAATGAGAAATCATACCCCAGAGAGGATGGCCATGCCACAATCCCTTCTCCTCCATTCGCTCAGGATTTTGGGCACACATGCACATGTGCTCAGAGTGAGTTTTAAGTCACTGGGTCCAGGACTTGAACCATGGTCAACTACATAGAAGTCTAGCAACATAATCATTATGCCATCTGCTGGTCCTTAAGTTTTATTCTATATTCCTTCTCTCCTCTCTGCTTCCCTACATTAGACTGAGAAGGTACGTAGCTAATTTCTTTGAGTTCTCAATGTCCCCTTTCCTTTCTATAGCAATATAAATGCCATCTAAAATAATCTTAGTGGCTTCTGTATAAGACAGGGCTGGTTACCAAGTTCATAGCCTCCCCCACTCACTCAGTTTTATTAGGTGAGTTATTGCTGTTTCTCAGAGACAGAAGCAGATTTCTTTCAGGGTTCTCTGACAGTCTCATTTTCTCTGGAAAGAGGAACCTTTCAGACCTTAGCCTGAACTCTAAGGTGGAAATTTTTATGTATATGAAATTATTCTTTGAGTTTAGTTTGATACTACTAAAAATAATAGACAGAAATCTTAAAATTCACAGGAAACATTTAGGTATGATTATTATTACTTCTTTAAAAATTGCAGGTGGAGTCGGCCTTGTAGGGCAGCTGTTAAGCACTGGTAGAGGAAGCCGGATCTCACATGACTGACCAGGATTAGAATCCTGGCCTTGGTGACTTCAAAATACATGCTAGGCACTTACATATGCATGCTTAGGATCCTAATGGGTTGGGGTGGGGGGGAAGGATTGTGGTGTGACTCATTGGGGGTTTTTCTCTTTCTCCTTCTCTCTTTCTCATGTGTGCACATGTACCACATGGTATAAAAACAAAACAAAAAACTGCCTTTGCCAAATCTTCATGAAGTTGGGTAGCTTAACATAGCAGAATTTAGGGTAGCAGGGGGAAGCTCCCCTAGAATGTACATTTAAATCTGAAATGTATTGAAGTATGGAAAGGAGGGTATGTAAGTGGAGCATTTTCCTCCTCTTTGACCTTCTGTCTTTCTCTTGCTTTATATTTGGGTGGAAGAAAAGAAAGAATAATTTTCTTTTTCCTCTGTGAGTCAAGATTTCATCATGAAGGAACTAATCAAATAGAATATTTTGAAGAATCTAAGGGAAGAGGAATTAAATAGATTACTCTTTACTAACTGGAAGAGATGCTCAAAACAATTCCCAGGAAATAACGTGATTGTGGACTTGTAATTAAAACCCTGACATCACAGGTCTATAAAACCATCGGACATCTTGATAACCATTGTGAGAAAGAGCAACACATGCTTTCACCCTCCTGGCAGGCTGCACCACCACACACAGGCCCTCTGGGGAAGACTTCACTAAATGGGGAGTAGGACTCAGACTGCTGCCTTGATGATCACTTTTGTCACACCATTCATCTTTCTTGTATGTTAGACCTGTGTTGTGCATTGCCCCTGGTTCAGGTGCCCAGGCAGACCCTGGTGACAGCCTTCCAAAGCTATAGGCTCTGTTTTCTTGAAGAAAACCATATGGAAACCAGAACTTTATTAATAAACTCTCCTAATAAAAAAAATAGAGAGGGCCATGCACCAGCAGGTAGCTTAGTGGTTAAGGTGCTGGATTCCCACATGGCCAACCATGGTTTGAGTCCCAGACCCTGAGCATGTGGGTGCATGTCTAAAATCCTGAGAGAAGAATCGAAGAGAAAGGACTGTGGCATGGCCATCACCCCTGGGGTGATTTCTCACTTTCCCTCTCTCTCTCCAGTGAGTGCATGCACCATGGCAGAAAGAAACAACAATAACATCACACACACACACACACACACACACACACACAAACACGTGTATATATTAGAGAGACAGGGCCAGCTTCATGGCCTACTGGTTAAGGGAGCCAGATCCTACATGGCTGACAATGATTTGAATCCTGCCCCCTGTGGCCTAAGAAACATGTTGGGCACCTACGTATGTGTGCCCCAAATCCTGACATGATGGAGAGAAATGGGGGAGCAGGAATTGTGATATGACCCTGCCTCACTGGAGAGTGTTTTCTCCTTTTCCTCTTCTCTTTCTCTGTCTCTTCCTGGCAAGCACACATGCCCTCTGATAAATTTAAAAATATTTTTGGAAATTATAGTACAACAAAGCTCAAGGAGCAGTTAACACAGTTTTTAAAAACAGACATTGACATCTGTGAATTCCAACATCTGGACTGCTTCATTTAAATTCTGACTTTCTAACTGCGTGACTTTGGGCATGGAACTTAATTTACTTTCACTTTAATTTCTTTACCTGATCTTTAAAGTTTATAGAAATTAGTATATATAAAATACTTTGTAGAGTGTTTGGGTAAATAACTGAAACTATCTAATACAGTTATTATTGTTGTCAGGTATTTTTATTTAGAGAAAATGACATTTGAAAAAGAAATATATGATTATTGTAAAAGCAGTCCATAAACATGATGCTGATCCTGCACTTTTCTAAGCAATCATGATTCCGGGTATTTTTTAGGTTCTCACTATTAAGTTCAAGTACCTTTCATGCATCCCTTACCTGTACTTGAAACACACTCACCACATAAGAACGTTACATTATCTATAATATATATTGGGTGGTCAAAAAAGTCATGATGTATTTTTCTATGTTTTTCAATGCAAAAGTGTGTCATAACTTTTCCGACGACCCAATATATACATATATATAATATATATACACACATATGTAATATATAATGTAATCTTTTTTTTTGGGAGAGGTTTTTGCTATAGGGTGCATGCCCTCGCCAGAAAGACAGAGATAGAAAGATAGAAAGCGAGAAATCACCCCCCAGTGGGGATGGCCACGCAACAATCCCTTCTCCTTCATTCTCCTCTTGGGATCTTGGGCATGCACGCACACGCTCCCGGCGTGAGTTTAAGCCACCAGGTCCAGGACTCAAACAGCAGTCGACTACATGGGAGTTCAGTGACATAGCCATTACGCTAACTGCTGGTCCCTAGAATGTAATCTTTGTATGTGGTGAGTATGTTTATGTTTATATACTTATCTATGTATGTATATATAATAGGTGATTCACATTCAAAATCATAGACTGTAAGTCATGTGACATAATCTCAACAAAGTACGTTTTGTATATGGAAAAGTAACTTAGTGATAAATTACTTTTTTCTGGCTAGTTCCCTGAAAAAAGCCCCCAAAGTTCTCCAGAGTGGTTAAACCATGGCTCCATTGCTATCGCTTATTGTGAGTCTCCAGAGCAAGCAGAACACAGTCACTGGGAAGGACTTCTTCAACCTGCAAATGAAAGGTGCCCCTGAAATGGCTGTCCTTAATTTTATTAACCATTCCCATTTACCATTGAGAATCAGGTTTCTCAATGTTCTCGAAGTGGTGGATGCCTAGCACACAGGTGATGGCTTCTCGACCCACAGCAATAGGATGGGGCCCCAAATGCTCACTCTCCTCAACCTCTCCTTAGCACACAATCTTCCTCTGTGGTGCTGAAGCAACTGAAACATGCAAATTACTCACTGAAATATCTGCAGAGAATATGCTCCATTATCTCAATGTTATCATATAGTCAAATTCTCTCACTATATTGTTCATGCTTAAAGAGATTTGTCCAGCTGTGATGGTGCCAGCCATAGGGCACCACAGTGAGATATTGTAGTACTTCCTACATTGGAAGGCTGGGAGTTTGGATCCCAGGGCAACCTGAAAACGCTGGGCACATCTATTATCCTGGTTAGCTGGAAGGCTGAGGGGAGGACTGCTGTGTGGCAAAACTCTGTCAGAGAGTCCTCCCTCTTTCTCGGTAAATAAGTAAACTTTTCTTTTTAATAAAAAATAAAATAAAGAGGAGACTGCCTTTCAATATAACAAGTGACTCAGTGTTCCGCCTGCTAACTGTAAGCAGATCACACATCACAACTTGCAAGAACTGATCCCAGGCAGAGGATATCCTCTGATAGTGCTCTCTCTCCATTAGAAATTTAATTTGTCAAAAATTAATCATTTTTGTACTGGTCTGTGATATTTTTAAAAAGTCTCATGGGACACATGAAAAATAAGTTTTGACTTATTCAATGTTCAGTCAGTTACTGTAAAAGGGCAAGTAACCATCTGAAATGAAAAGCACATGTAATTATCTTTGGGATACTCTTTTTTGCCACAACGTCATCATGGAAAACTATAGAAGAGGGTAGGGGAACATCAAGTATCCCATGAACCCATGGCCAACAGACTGGCTGTGGCACCGTTTCTTACTCTCTTTTCTTTACTTAACTACTTAAACAGTGCTTGAGCTTGTTAAGCTTTTCCTCTGATCTTCTGTACAAACACTTCCATATAAGGCTCCATGCCCACAATGAGGTGCTGTCATTTGCCCTTTGTAGACAACCTTAGAACTCAGATGAATGTGACAAATCATATATGCCAACTCCTCATTTCAAGTATGAGGATACTGAGGCCAGGTCAGAGACTTTATAATAGATGATGTACAGACAGTAAGGAGAGATGCAGAGATAAATGGACAAAGGGACGGATGGATGGAAAATCATACAGGATTGAATGTCAGAAACTCATGTTTTTGGCTTCATCACCAACTATTTATTTTAAACCTAAGAAAACGATCTTATTTCTCTGAGGCTGCTTTCCCTTATTTAAAAGGTGATCCTCTTGAAGGCTCTCCCAGGTCCCTTCTGGTTCTCATAGTCTTTGAGTTTATTACCTGAGAGAACTTTCAAATCTATTCAACAGGTCAATGCCAGGGCCACTGTATCAGTCACCCAGAACTGAGACTCGTAGTACCTTAATCATGGAAGGGACTCATGAGATGTTATTAACCCAGAGATTTGATGCCCTCTGGGCATCCTGATTGACATGCAATGCCTCCTTTAACCTTACTCTGGAAGAGAGACTGTGAGCAAAGTTCTCGAGGAAAGAAGACATTCCCACCTTGAGTCAAGACATTTAAATATAAAAACAGGATACTGGAATGAGCAGTGATTATATACCCTTATATCACTGGCTGAATAGGAAAGTCCGTGTTACCTATGTCACCCTGGAGATCTGTGTGATTTTCACTTTTTTTCTGAAAGTCCCTTGTGAAATGTGAGACAATCTCCCTGGGGTTATACATCTTTATATCATACTTCTACTTGCTCCCACCCATTTAATTTTTTTTCTCTAGATCCAAATTTCATTTGGCTGGAAAGACTGCATGAAAATGGTTGTCTCTGGAAAAAATCCCCTCTGCCTGTTCAAAGAACCTTTCTCCATAACAACTGTTTTCCTAGGCTATAAAACAGCAGGGGCAGAGAAACTGTATACACGGGCAGGCCATTACACTCACACAGATGAATTTTTCCCCTCTCCGCTAGTTCTTAAACATTAGAGCAACCACCATTTGTTTTCTGAAGCTCAGCCACCTTGTTAGTTCTCTGAATGTTACAGGAAGTGCTGGCCATGAGGCAAAACTCAGCCTCCTTTATGCACAAGAAAATAGCAGAAGAACATCTATCCAGGAGCCACCTAGTTTAAGCTTCTTTCTCAGGCAGGTTGGCATTTGAACTATCCAAGACATGGCTGTTGCTTCTATTTTTAAACAGAGATTTTAAAAAGGCTCCTGAATGAGCCTTTCTCTAAGCTTAATTTACTCTCAACATTGATTTCCTTACACCTAACAACCACCTCCCCCTCAACCCTGAGCCTTGCTATAATTTAAGCCTTCTTCCTCTTTGGTCCTCAGTGGAGTGTAAGGCACTTTGGTGTTTATGCTATGTTTAATGCAGGGTCATAGCAGTCTACAGTTCACAATTTCTGCTCTGGAAACCAAGGAGTGTTCATGGTGGTATCTGGATTTTGTTTAAACTGAGTGGCCCTAAGTCTGTCGCCTGCTTATCAAGTATAAAGAGGAATCAAGAGATGTTACCAAGTCCCTAAGTTTCCTGGGTCTAGGTGTGGCCAGAAAGTCTCAAAGGGTTTAATGAGAAAAAGCTGAGCGAGTCCTCTGGGGAAAAATGAGGTCCGAAGCACAGGGAGTCATCCCTGAGCACACTAAGTGGAATGGAGGGTATCTACAAATGGAGCACCAGATCCTGAGAACTATCCCTGACGAGGAAAGGGAAGGCAGCCCAGGGAGTGGTTCTGGCAGGTGACTTGAGATGTTACAGGGCTATGGCCAAGACTACAGAAAGGCTGCTATAAGTCATGGTGACCATTAGATGGCATCCCAGAGGGCTACCTTGGAGCCTTTGTAGGATCTTCCATGCTAAGGTCATCAGGAGGGCTCTGGAACAACAGCCCAGACACAGGCTGGGATGCTCTCCAGGGGATCACTTAACATTTTCTGAGCTCATTCTCTACAGCGGGCACATAGCATCATTTTCATTTGATTTGATAGAGAAGTTTTTTTTTTTTTTGGAGAGGTTTTCGCTATAGGGCGTGTGTGCTCACCAGACAGACAGAGAGAGACATAGAGACAGAAAGCGAGAAATCACCCCCCAGGGGGGATGGTCACGCCGCAATCCCTTCTCCTCCATTCTCCTCTCGGGATCTTGGGCACACATGCACACGCACCCAGCGTGAGTTTTAAGCCACCAGGTCCGGGACGCAAACTGCGGTTGACTACGTGGGAGTCCAGCGACATAGCCATTACGCTAACTGTTGGTTCCCGATAGAGAAGTTTTTGTTATTATCCTCTTTTTGCAGAAGAGGAGACTGAGGTTTAGAGAGGCTCCATAACTTGCTGAAGGCTGGAGAACTCTACTTGTTTGTCCCAGAGCTCAATTCTTAACAGTTCTATTTTACAACCTGCATCTCAGTTTCCAGGGACAGTAAAAAAAGTCCTATGTTTTAACATCCCTCACTCTGAGAAGACAGAATATTAATTTTCCACCAGAGATCTGATATGGTTTAGAGACACACAGATGCTGGGCGGAGAATACAGACAGCGTCTCAGACCTGGAACTGCAACCAACCTCAGGTCCTGGGGAAGGGTGTGGCTCTGGAAGGGTGTTACTCTTGTGTTTACTCAAAGATAGTCATTAAGTCACTGTGAAGACATCTTTCTAGCAGACTAAACAACCCACTCCTTTTTTAAAAAGCTTTCCTCACAGCAGCTATTTTTTGGTACCATCTTTCTATATTTACTGGTTTTCCCCCAAGCACTCCTGTATCCTCCCATTCTCTATTTTAAAAAGTCCTATAATGAAATTTTGATCCATGCCACTAAAAGACAAGAGTTATTTTCACAATTTTCATCTGCAACCCTAACAAATTAATAAAAAGTCAACGGCAACGGAGTGGTGATCAGCCCCCTTGTGGTCCACTTTTACTCTCAGGTTAATTCTGGCTATTGCTACTCTAACTAACTTTCCATTCGCTGTTGGTTTCTGATCCTATTGAACTGCATCATGTATTCGAGGGACTAATCTTTAGTCTCATGCAGCCCTAAAATGGTCCTTACACACACTTGAGTCAGCCTAGTTTCCTTCTGCTTCAAAAAGAGCCCAGGGTTCAGAGACATCGTTTGGGCACTGGGGATATTAACAATGATATTCTTTCTCCCTGCAGGGGCCTTCCATCCCCCTTGAGGAAAGGTTCAACCCAAGGATTCTTAGATATGGTCTCTGAGTAGTTTATCATCCCAGAGGTTGTAACAGCTTTGAAGGGGGCCCACTTACTTCGAGGTTCTCGGGGTCCATCCACTGTTATTTTGATGGCTCTGTGGTAGGTGGCAACTTGTGGTGGGTTTGTGAAGACAGTGATAGTCAGAGTGAAGCTCTTCCCTGTTGGAACACCAAAAAGAACAACAAAAAATTAGGTGATGGCTTGAATACATCTGTTGGGTCACTGATCACTGATTTACGCTTTCTAGCCAGCCCTCAACTGAAGGTGTCAGTACTTTAGCACAGGTTGTTGGTTTTTCCAACACTCCCTTGAATGTGGCTTTGTTTAAATTCTGGAATGCACACCTATGGTATTTGTCTAGGTGTAATCCTTCACATAGTTTTATGACTTTAATTTAGTCATTCATAAGCAACACAGGATCAAGAGAGATTAGAATGTATTTCCTTTCAAGCCAAGACATCAGGGAACCATAGAGTCAAATCACCACCTCCTCATTTCCCAACATTCTCCCCAGTTATTTATAAATGCAGAACAAAGAGGAATAAAAGAAACCAAACCCATCTTTCCCTTCTAACTTTTTATGTAACTCTGAGGATCAAGCAAATAGAATTTCTAAGTGTGAGGATAGCTAAGTTAGACTTGTTCTCTCTGTATATTAAAAATATTAATTGCTTCCTTTTTTATTTTTGAAGAATTCTTTATTTAGTATTATTTATTATTATTATTTCTTCCATTTTGACCAGAGATAGACAGAGAGGGAAAGTGAGAAAGGAAGCTGCCAGTCTGGGACTTGAACCACGGTTGGACATCTGGGAGTCCAGCGCCCTTAACCACCATGGCACCGACTGGCCCCACTTGTTGATTTTAAATATAATTTCTAATGTCAGATGTTATTAGAGGCACTCATGGGATTGCCCAGAATAAAATTTATGTCAATAAATGGACTTAAAGACATGTAACTGACAGAGATTTAGTATTATTAATATAAATGTACACATGGATTTCCATGTAAACATTTCACATACATTTGTATAAGATGGATACATCTTCATTAATATTTTTGGCCAAGTGGGGAGAACTCTGTGTTTTAATTCTGCCTAACAAGTCAGACTTCTCTATGCCTTAGTGTCCTTACCTGGAAAACGGGTACATGCAACTTTTCCTACCTTACTGAATTCTGAGACAGATTAAATGAATTCAATGTAAGTAAAACCATTAAAACAGTATCTGTCAGGCAGTATTTAAAGGGATGGTGTATGTTTGTGTGTGTTCACTTGTATTACTTCTCTGTTTCTTATAAAAAGGTCTTAACATTTAACTAGATATGAAGTTCAGTCCTATAGTAGTTATTAAATTAATATAGTTTCTCCTCTTGATTATGTAGCATGAAATAAAACCAAAAATAAATGAAAATAAAACAAAGCATGCCTATTTACTCCTTTATATGCTCCAAAAACCATTTACCATTTTAAAGTCCAAGTTATCTTCCTTTTTAAAGTTAGAAAGAACAGACTATTTCCCATTGTCGTGTGTGTTTTAATACAAAGGAAGGCCAAGGAAGGTGCTCAATGAAAGCATAATCTTTGGCCATGGCCAGCCAGTGATTCCTAATCATAAAAACCTCCAGCAAACAATCTCCAAGGATCTGTATTCTATCTGTACTAAAGTCTACGATAAAAAGAACAATAGCGAGTGACGATCAGAAGATGAAGCCTACTTTTCCCAGTGCAGTTTAATAACCAAAGTTTCAGCTGACTCATCTAATGGATCAGGTGAAGCTGCTTGTATAGACCCTGAGTATTGGGGGGCCAGGAGGCCCTGCACCCCAATCCATCTTCCCCACCAGCTGACTTCTCAGAACCAGGAAAGAATCCTCTTGGGCTTTAGGGATTTGCCATTTTCAGAACACCCCCAGAAGTCATCAGGTGACACCTGTGGTTTCCCATGCTGGCATCTAGCTGAAGTGGGGGAATGGGCAGGTCAGGCAGCAAGGAGGGAGCAGTGATGTGGAGATGACAGGGCCAATCACCCATCTCACTGCTTTGACCTCAAAGAACAGGTCAAAGAGCAAAGGTCATCACAGTCCTAGGGCAAACACACCTACACAGTCCAGCACTGGCAAACCACGTGTGTTACAAGTATTGGGTAATCAGGAAGGTTATGGTGCATTTTTGCATAGAAAAACATAGAGCAATACATTATGGCTTCCCGATAACCTAATATTATGGTCAGCCTGTCCCTGCTCTGTAAAGAACCCACAGGGCCATTACCTGGAGCATCAAGATTGAACCCTGGCATCAGCTTTTAGGATCTCCTTACAGATACATCTCCATCCATGTAGTTCTGACTTAATCCTCCTGCTCCCCCCAACCCAACTCACGGCCTCCGAATTTGATGCCTCTGGGGTCTTTTTAAGCAGCCATGCAAGCTTCCTTGTTCCACCTTTGCCTGGCCTTCCAGCCTCCAACTCCAGTCAGGCCATTTGTTTCTTAGGGAGCCTTCTTCGTGGCTACAGTTAGCTCTACAGCTGTTTTAGGGTGTCTCATAAACCATTCTTCGCTTTTGGTTAATTAGGACGTTGAACTGAATGAGGTTTGAGGCTGCATAAGCTGATCTCCTCAAGGGCAAGGGTCCTATTCTGTGCCCCCACGCAACTCACCAGAGAGGTGGGGAAGAATGACAGGGGAGGGGGCTTCTGGGAGGGAAGACTGAAATGAAGAAAAAGTACCATGAAGACCCAGGCAACAGAGAATGACATTGTCGCAGCAATGTCTAAGTAGATCTAGGTGTGTGTGTGTGTGTGTGTGTGTGTGTGTGTGTGTGTCTGTGTGAGAGAGAGAGAGAGAGATTTCTTCAAGTAAGAGAGTTATTATAAGACTGGGGTCCTGATACAAATGACATCACCTCTTCAGACATCAGTTTCCTTATCTGAAAAATGAAAGATCATGGACTGCATACAATGCCACCTTTAACTCTCTGTGCTCTGAGAATACAGCCATCAGGATGCCCATGGCCAGGGGCAGGTACGTGGGCCTGGGTGTGCTTCTTCTGTGACCTAGACTTGGAGTCTCAGAGATCTCATGAAAATACTGTGTTCGTAAATCACACTGGGTAGTTTAAAATAACAAAAATTATTCTCCCACAGTTCTAGAGGTCAGAAACCCAAGGTCAAGGTGTGGGCAGGGCTGCAATCCCTCTGAAGGCTCTAGGGTAGAATTCGCCTTTGCCTTTTCCTACTTCTGCTGGCTGCAGGCAATCTTTGGCATCCCCGGTTTAAAGCTGCTGCGGTCTAGTCTCTTCCTCCTTCTTCAAGAGACTATCTTTCAGGGACCAGCAGGTGGCGTGGTAATGAAGGCACTGGATACTCCCACAGGGCTGACCACGGTTCCAGTCCTAGACCTGGTGGTTTGCTCTCTCACTTTCTGTGTGTGTGTGTGTGTGTGTGTCTCTCTCTCTCTGGTCAAATTAAAAAATAAAATGAAAGAATAAATAAAATTTTAAAAATAAATTAAAAAGAGGCTATCATCTAAAACTCCCTCTCATAAAGATGCTGGTCATTCATATCCAGTAGGACCTTACTTTCACTTGCTTAATTCTGTAAAGACCTTATTTCTAAAAAGGTCTACATTTGGAAGTTACAGGTGGACTTGAATTGTAGGGAGTACTATTCAACTGAGTGCTAATACTGATTGTCTTACGAATTCTGGCCACAGCACCACAAGTGAAACTGCTCTATAGGCCCCGGTGCCTTCTAAACTTCCAAAACAGACCTGCTCCTACAGTGATTTTCCTATAACTGTCTTATCCGCATTTCCTGAATGACAACAAAGAATGGCTGTGTTCCCAGGGCTGGCATTCTTTTTTTTTTTTTGGAGAGATTTTCGCTATAGGGCGCGTGCGCTCGCCAGACAGACAGAGAGAGACATAGAGACAGAAAGCGAGAAATCACCCCCCAGGGGGGATGGTCACGCCGCAATCCCTTCTCCTCCATTCTCCTCTCGGGATCTTGGGCACGCACGCACACGTGCCCGGCGTGAGTTTTAAGCCACCGGGTCCGGGACACGAACCGCGGTCGACTACGTGGGAGTCCAGCGACATAGCCATTACGCTAACTGCTGGTTCCCAGGGCTGGCATTCTTGAGCCTATGTAGAACTTAAAACTTTTCAAACACTTTCCCATATACTATGTCATTTGGTGCTCACAAAGATCTCATGAGGTAAGATAGAGTCTATTATCCCTGGTTGATAAGGCAAAGCTAAGGCTTTTCCCCCAAAGTCACACAGCTTATACACACAGTAGAACCAGGATCTCCAGCTTATGCTCGCCATTCTTCATGTTATTGTCACCAAAGTTATAAATCCCTACCTAGAAACCCACTGGTACCAGCACTAGGATTTAGACACATAGCACATTATGCATGCCCTAGTGCTACCCCCAAAAGTGAGAACTGTCCTGTGAACTCTGATGTACACAAACTGCTCGACGGCCAATTGTAAGCATTTTCTCATTGAACTGAATTTGGGCTTTGGCAACTGAGCACTTATGACACACACCCACCACCATCCTGTTAACCACAGACTAGCCTATGTCATCAGGAATGCAATTCAATCCAAGTGAATATCTGCAGAACCATTGGTCATAATCACAATTATTCTTATTTTATGCCCGTAGTTTTACTGCAGTCACAGAAAACTTCTACCGAGTCAAAGCTACCAGGTAGGGTATTTGGGCCACAGGAATAGTTCATGGAAGAAGAGCTAATCCAGTAGTCACCCTCCCAGTGGCTCTCATTTACGGCTTTGAGTACAAAGACATCTGCTTGTCATCTCATAGACAGAGCAATGATTCCTTTCTGGCAGGTGAATGGGACATGCTTCTACTATGTGAAAACTCTGCCTTCACTTCCTTTGCATTCTTCCAGCCAGAGTTGACACCACCCTTGACAACTGGGCTACGGTTTGCCAACGGGTGCATCTGGCAGGAGCCACCTGCTCTGCCCTCCACCCTGCCCCAGCCCATCACTCTGAAATGGGCCTTCTTGGCCAGGAGTGGGAACCACACCTGGAGCGCACGTGCTACTAGCCAAATTTGCTCATTAAAGTGACCTACGGGCCTGGTATTTTAAGTACGTGGGTGTGGAGAGTGATTTTCTCAGCAAGTGATTTTCTTAAGTGTTTTTCTCAGCAAGCTGTAACTAGAAGAGTCAGGAGTCATAGGAGAGCAGACTGACTGACTAACAGCAGCCCCCAAACTGGCTCTTTCAGGACCAAATGCAGGAGCAGAGGGGATGGACTGCCCTGAAGAGAGTTAACATACATTTGTAGCCTGAAGGTCATCCTGGCCTACGGAGGCTCGAGGGCTCCCTGAAGCACTCACTGGCTTGGAAGTCAGCTGACCAGCAGGGACACTGGCTAGTGCACAGATGACTCCAGGCCAACACTGTGTGCTACTAAACAGCCAGAGCCCTTGGTTCCAGAGAGGGCAGGCTCCAGGGCATGGTGCTCTGTATGGGGCCTGGCAGTGGAAGAAGGAAAGGTAGAAACACTGGGACCTTCCTCCTCTTGGTCATTGAAACCTGATCAAAACAGCCTCCAGCATTGGGCTCCAGGAGGAGCATGATTCACAAGTACAAACACTAGGCTGGAGTAAGAGAGTGGGAAGAAACAACAGAGAAGAGGAGGACTGTCTTGACTTACGCTTGGAAGTTGCAAAGGACAAGAATTTCATTATAAAATCCCATGAAGGTAGAAATGCACAGGGTGATAGTTTGTGGTATGGATTCTAAAGTCAACCTGCCCATGTATATATAAAACCCGGCTCAGCCTCTTGCTATCTGTGTGACCTTGAACAAATGACTTAACCTCTCTGAGGCTGCAGCTTTGTTATCTATTGAGTCATCGGGAAAGTCATGATGTGTTTTTCTGTGTTTTTCTATGTAAAAATGTGCCACCCAGTATGAAAAGAGATCAAAATGGTTCTTCCATCTCGTGGTGTCATCATGCAGGTTAAATGAAATATCGACTATAAAAGTGAGGCACTGCACAAGCTCTCAGTAAATGCCAGTTAAATGAGCATTAAATACATGATAACTCTCATTCCACAAAGACCAGAGCTAGGACAGATCTTGTGAGAAGCTAGGGGTGAAATAACCATTGACATCTGATGGCAGGGTGCATGTGATTGTTGTGCATGTGTGTGTTTGGCAGGTGATGGAGCTACTACCAGGCCCAAGTTCAACTTGAACTTCAAGTTCATGTCTGCCCTGCCAGCTGGCAACCTCTGGAAGGCACAACTGTGACTGGCTGATCTGACATGTAAACAAGCCAGAACGAATGCTCCCATTGCAACATGTGCCGTCTCCCTCGACGCCAGTGTGTCCATCCAAATGCCAGAGAAAAATTCAAACTGCTTTATTTAGTTGGGAAGAAGGTCACAGGGTGAGTCTTCCTGGACACCGGCTGCAGTAACAGTCTCCAAGGCAAAGCAGCTACGAGGCTCAGGTCTAAGCTTGATTAGTCTTGACGTTTACCAGCCCCAGGGCTGTTGAACTCTGGTGGCCGACTGTGGTCTAATAAAGCCACGGCTGGACACTGCAGTTCCGCATGGCCTAGCACATACTCCACTTCCTCACCACATCTGGGAAGTGGCTAAACCTCAGGATGGCTGCAAATGTGCATATTGCTCCCCAAAGGGCCAAGGGTGGACAGGAATTCAAAGCAAGAAGACGAGTGGCTCAGAGTCATTCTTGCCCAGGTGTGGAATGCCGGAGACATCTCTCAGCAGCCTTCCACGCCAGCTGGTGTCTGATGGGCGACTCTCACTCTCGTTGTGACCGTGTCTCCTTAGGTTTGGTTCGTGGGGAGCCAGACAGCCTATGATAGCCCCTCAGCGGGTTCTGTTTCTGTCACCCTCCCTGATGTAGGTTTGGATCTGTGAGTCATCTTCTCCTTTTTGAGGCAGTTTCAGGGGGATGTGAAACTTGCCCTTTGTCACGCAAAGGAAGGCTGCATGCATGAGGGATCTGTGGGCCCTGAAGGTTGTGCTCCTTAGGAAAGGCAATCACAACATTTTTCAGTGATTTGTGTACCAGCAGGAAAGGTAGCTGTCTGTGCTCACCTTTCACAAAGACTAAACACCCAGGACAACAAGAAAAGAAAGGGGGAAAAATACAGCATTTGAAAACCAAAGGCCAGTGAAAGCTCAAGCCCTGCTTGTTGCAAATTCAGGAAATCCCAAAAGATTCTGAAAGATTATAGGGAGATTTCTCCTTTTATTACAGGTTTTTTCAGGTCTAATTGTGATCAAGGGTAATTATTCAAAATAATGCATTTTCAGATTTCTGCATTTGGAGTACTTTTAGTCAAGCTCTTTTTTTTTTTTTTTCTTTCAGAGGTTTTTGCTACAGGGCATGTGCGCTCTCCAGAAAGACAGAGAGAGACAGAGAGATAGAAAGCGAGAAATCACCCCCCCCCCCTGCCAGGGTGGGTGGCCATGCCACAATCCCTTCGCCACTCTCCTCTTGGGATCTTGGGCACGCATACACACGCACCCGGCGTGAGTTTAAGCCACCGGGTCCAGGACTCGAACTGTGGTCGACTACATGGGAGTTCAGCAACATAGCTTTTACACTAACTGCTGCTCCCTAGTCAAACATTTCTAAGCTTTATTTCTCACTGTTCGTTGGAAAAACCTAACTGCCAAAATGTACACTTTTGCTTCTATTTCATTTTCCTACACAAACAACACGATTTTTAACAGTAGAGAAGTATAATTAATTTATTTGGGGATTTCTGAACAAGGTACAAACCTTTCAGCTTGCAGACGTCTCTATCTGATCGGACCTCCATCCACACAGGCAAAATGTAGACCAGAGGCCCAAACAACTGGCAAACTCACTCCTCAAAAGTCAGAGTGAAAATCAGGCCCTTAAAATACAGAACTCAGTTTTTCATGGAACTAGCATTTGCATGGAACTGTGAGTCATTTGAAAAATAGTCGTTTAAAAAAATAGTTGTTTTACTTGGAGAAAATGGAATGCATGCAAAGCATCTTCTCTAAGGATGTTCTATGAAACGAGTTGTCAGAGGACAGGGACAGCATTGTATTCATCTTTATATCTTCTGCTCTGAGGCAATAAAAAACGGTTGATAAATGAATCAGTGAATTAGTCCATAAATGTTCAGTGTGACAGCTGAAAGTTCTTTATGACATCTAATTTCATGTGGGAAGTGTGGCTTTCTTTTCTTGAAGTCCAAGGGTGCCCTGGCAGGGCAAAGAGCTAGCCCTACGAGGAATGGGTAGCAAGGCTTTTTCTTCATGAGGAATAGCACCCAATCTCTGGAGCACTGGGATGCTCACATACACTTTTCCATTTCCTTTCTCCAGGTTTCATATTCCTTTTCTGACCTTCCTTTTTCTTTTGGTCTCACAGTTCCCCAATATTTCAACTGAAGAACCAAGTTTCACCCAGATATCCACAAGACCCTACATTCAAGCCCTCTTCAGGCCAGGCAACACCAGCTGCTCAGATCTTCCATCCAGGAAAACCTGCTGGTTGGCACACCCCATTCCCCTAGTATCCACTTGTCTATCAAGCCATATACTCAGGTTAGGGACATGGGGAAGGACAAAGTGACATCCTGAGGCTGGCCTGCTCCTGCTACTGCCCACAGCACTGTGCCTCAAAGGCACTCTTGGAGCTACAGCAGGGATGCGGAAGGTCTGGATGTGGGAGGGAAAGGGGCAGAAAGGAGCCTCAGGAATCTCAGTTCCTGCTCACCAGCCTTTAGGCTTCACTGTTGCAGGTGGGAGGAGGGGCAGGTGGGCATGTAGCCTGGGAGGAAAGAAGAGGGAAAAAGCTTGAGGCAAGTTTGAGGTGGGAGCAGACTTCTAGGCACAGTGACATTTACAAACTGGAGTGTTTGCAAACTGAGCATATACGTGGCTGAGACGGCTAAAAGGAGAAATGGGGGTTTCAGCACTCTGGATTGGTCTCTAAGTGCCCCCAGCACCCTCCAGATGTCCTTTCCAGTCTTCAAACTGCAATCCAAGAATTTTTCCAGTTTGTCTCTGACAGTATGAATTCCCTGCTTATAATTCATTGTTGGTTCTCCGTTTCATTAGGATCAGATTAAATTCCCCGCATGGGTTTCATGGCCCTTCCCAGCAATGTCCACTCCATCACTCCCCAAGTACACCCCAGCAGGCCGCTGAAGCATTTCTCAGCTCCTCGAAGATCAGATGTTCTTCCCCTCTCTGTTTTTTTCTGCTTAGAAATGCTCCTTAATGCTTCTACCTGGAGAGTGTCTACATTGCCTGAGATCTCCATTTACCCAGGGAGACTCTCGGACCCTTTTCTGGGCTATACATCGCTGTGCCCTTGCTCCTGCCACACCCGCCCTTTACATCGGAATGGAGATGGCTCACTTAACTGCTCCCTTCACTAACCCCTGACTTCTCTGTGGCTGACCTTTGTATCTCCGATTCTAGCCCAGTGTGTGGCACACAGTAGGTGCACAATGCATAGCTGATGAGTGAATAACTGAATGAATGAATAAATATGCTCAGGAACTGACTTTGGGGAATGTGCAGGGGAAGAGTTATAATAACATAGAAAAAGATACTATACTTCCATCACTGGGTCAGTATTCAATGGATGTTTAAAATGACCATTTTAGTATTATGCATGCATTTATTTATAAATATGAAATTTCTGCTGTCTTAGCCAATCTCAGTTTACAAGGTCTACAGTATGATAAAGGAACACAGAGCCCTTTTTATCGAGAAGTGGACAGTGGGGAACAGCGGCATTCC
>NW_006159894.1:2798037-2803945 GCF_000334495.1 Tupaia belangeri chinensis
CCTACCCTTCTGATTCCGCGAGATGTGTTGTCTTCCTCCTCCCTCAGCGATAAGAGCATGTTAACCTGAGTTGTAGCTCTTCTTGTCTTGTCACTTACACATCATCTCACTTTGGCCATCCTAACAACTTCACAAGGACTATTTAAAGGCATTCTTACACCTATTGTACAGACAGGGAGACTGGGGCCAGCACAGCTACGTGAGTCCTGCTGGTGTTTCCACGTCTCCTGCCACCTTCAAGAAACCTGCAAAGTCATCACAAATATGTGTGTATTTTTCTAAATTGTTATTATGAGTCAGAGGAATGTCAAATGGGACACATCGTTTTTGTGTAATCTAGAGCCCTGAGATTTGGTGAGAATGCATGATAATTGTGTAGTAAGGTACCTTTCCAAATAACCACCAGGTTAATACATTTTTGGTTTACGTGTGTTCCAAAGAGAAAAATGTGTGTGGACGTTCATTTGCAACTTATAAAAAGGCTGAGAAAACCTTAGGAATGGCTTTCAGTGGAATAGCCAGGATGTCCTGCAGTCCAGTCGCAGGCAAGCTGTCGTGGCACTGTTATAAAACTCCCCTAGACGTGGGTGGAGGCAGCAAGTACTGCTTAGGAAGAATGTGATGCCGCTGGTGCCAGCCTGCGTAGCCCAGCGACAGGACAAAGGGATTATTCTGCTTGATTGTTAAAATGCAGTGTTTATTGTAAAAATACGATGGGGAATTAACAGGGGCATGTATGAATCATAAATATTTGCATGCCATTAATGTTTGGACAAAAGAGTTGGAAAGGCTAAGTGGGGAGAACTTCTTTTCCCATGAAAAACAGTGCTTCAAATTACAGTATATATTTAATTCCGTCTCTTCCATTGCTAATCTGAAATCTCAGTGCTTGGCGTATATAACCCTTTCATGACCTCAGAACTCTATGGGGCTGAGGAACAAGGATAAGGGCTGATGTTCCCTCCTGAAAAACTTACACACTTAGACAAACAGTAAAGCAATTCTCTGGTTGTTACTAAATCTACTATTTGCTATTGTTTGTTAGATGCTCAAGAGTGTCTGTTATCTACTCCACAGAGCAAGTGCCACTACAACAGACTTGATCACGCAAAGTAATAATCCCTAAACTATGTCTTATCTTAAGTAAACAATCATCATTGCACCCCTCAGTCTCCATAAACAAAGGCAGAATCAGGCTCAGACAGGTCAAGTAACTTGTTCTAAGACACACAGCTCTAAGCCAGTGGTTCTCAACAAGGGGCAATTCCCCTCACCCTGGGAATATTGGACAATGTCTGCAGATGCTTCAGGTTGTCACTGGGAGTGTGGGTGCTACTGGATATAGGGAAAGGGCCAGGATGGTGCTAAACTGTCAACAACACATAGGGAAGCTTCCAAAGCAAAGAATAACCAGCTCTAACTGTCAATAGTGTGCAAGTCCAGGTGCCTACCTTCCAGTAGAGAATCCAATAAAGTCCATGCACTAACCACTGGAACCTACTGCCTAAAGTAAAAGCAGTCCTGGAATAGTCCCTCATTCACAAGTATGTGAATGCCCATAGAATGTCAGGCACTGGCCTAATCACTACATGCCACACAGTTTTTGGAAATTCTTGGTAGTCCACCTCCTGGGGGTGGACAGAAATCACATATTGATTTCTTAGTCACAGTGCTTGGGTCTCAGCCTCCACTACAATGCACCCTTGCAGGTCATGGATGGTCTTGAGCTTTTTCCCAACAACCTTTACTCCCAGGCACCTGTATAGCTTGCAAGGCTCTGTGCATCCCAGCTCCAATGCAGCTCACTGATTCTCACTTGGATAGTTAACTCTTACTAGGTCCAAATTATTTCACACACAACGGATCTCTATGCTGAATCTAGGAGCCATTATTCTCCTGTGGAGAACTTAAAGAAAACATATGTGTACACAGGGCAGGAAAGAGGGGGTGAGGGTCTTCATGTAGTGTAAAAGCAAATAAGCAAAGTAGTCAAACTTACTTAAGAAATTCAGCCTGCAGCAGATACTACCTTGAAGCAACAAGAACACCTGGAAGAGTCTTCTTTTCAGACTTTTGCTTTCAAACCATCCTTCCCTGAATCTTAGTATGGAAGTGTGAGAAAGTTCTGGAAGAATCCAAACATCTGTCTTTAGAACAAACCCAGAGCCATCCTGAGCTGGTTTGGCAAGTTGCCCTTGGTCCCTTCACCCCTTCTGTGCACTGCCTACATCTTTATTTTGGGTTTGCAGACTGAGCTGGAAGGTGTCTGTCAGTGACATATCCCAGGAGCTTACTTTGAACACTTTTTAATTCAAGTGTCCATGCTCGTGAACTCACATTCAAGATTGGTGAATGTACGCTCATCAACTTAATTGTTCAGAGACACGTGCTGAGAGAAGCTAGCAGAGTGCTTCAATGATTTCTGTGGTCCCTGTGGACCTACATGTGTGTGACTCTGGTGAAGAAGCAACTGTGATAGGGGAGCCTCTTGGAAGAGCTATCTCTGTGTGTGTGGGCCACTCTGTCTGCAGCCTCTCCTTTGCTGCCACACAGCCCTGCCTTGGGATGCCAGGCAGGATTGACAGATGTTCAGAGACAGTGCAATTCTACATCCAAAGCACTGGTAGGTCTGCATTTTTAAAAAGCCTTTAGTATTCAATGACGTTCTCTAATTTTATTATTTTACTCTGGGTGAACTGTCTAAAATGAGTTTTTCATAAACTTTGTAGAGAGACAGGACGTGCTAGGGAAGAGGGGAAACAACTCATGAATGCAGAGCAAGATCTGAGTTTCTCAAAGTCAGCATGGCTGACATTCCGGATTGCATGTTTGTTGGTGGAAGCCATCCTGTACAGAAGGATGTGCAGCAGATCCCTGGCCTCTGCCCACTAGATGCCAGTAGCACTCTCCCTTCAGTATGTGACAACCACAGATGTCGGTAGCAATCACCAAATGTCCCCTGGAGATCAAAATCATCTTCAGTTGGGAATTACTGAGGGAGAGTATCATTACAATTGATAGGCAGGTAGACAGGTAAGATACAATTATACCCTACCCTGCCCAGTGGTTTCAAATAGAACATAAAGAAAGACCATTTATTGTTCAAATCAAAGAGATGCCATTTAAAGAGGTAGACAAAGCCTTATTATGATATGAGTTTAGAATAGCTCTTCATTAATTACACAGATAGACAGATAGATAGATGACTGATGTTGACTATAATTCATACAAAGCCTTCAAATGGAATGGAAGAGAAAACAACGAACAAACAAACAAACAAAAAACTACCTGTAAAGACCCAAAACTAATGCCTTGAGCAACCTGCAGCATCTCCACCTCCAAGTAGGCCCATCTCTCCTTGCCTTGTCTGTAGATATCTGATAAGTACACAGATGACAGCTGTGTGCAAACCACCCATATTCCTGCCATTACCTTTGTTTGCAGAAGGAGATTCAATTAGGGACAAATGCCACCTCTGGGGTGTAGTCCTTCCTTTAACTAGATTGGTGCTTCCTGGGGTCAAGTGATTGGGAGAAGATGGTATAGTTCTACAGTTTGTGCTACCCAGACATTTTTAATGATGGTCTTAAATCTCAAGGTAAAAGCAGGGATTCATCTGAGTTGAGAAATAAACAGGAAATTTACTTACATCCTCTTTGAAAAAACATAGTTTAAGTGGCTCCTAAGTGAATGCTTCCTCACTGAGAAAATCAGAGAAAACACATTTTGAATCTTGGAGCAGAATGGCCATAAGCCTCTCTAAGGAGGTTGTTGGAATTATTTTATGGTTTATGGGTTCTTGACTCCCTGACACCAATGTTGGAGAAAGTTCAAGGACATCAAATGGAGTTCCTGAATGGGATATGCTACCTAATGTAGGCTAAAAGTGGCTGGAAAAAATGCTGGAATTGCACATCAGTGCGTGTGAAATGAACACTGTCAATAAATCTGTTCTTGGGACCAGCAGGTGGCGTGGTGACTAAGGTGCTGGATACTCCCCTGGCTGACCATGGTTCGAGTCCTGGACCTGGTGGCTTGCTTTCTGTTTCCCTCTCTCTATCTCTCTCTGCTCATATTAAGAATAAATAAATAAATAAATAAAATTTAAAAAGTAATTATTTAAATAAATAAATGAATAAATACATCTGTTCTTGACTCAAACCAAAATATATTTCTGTTGAACTCAGGTCCCATATCAGGACCAATGAGGGAGGGCAGACATCTCATGAAGTCCACCAATGCACATTTGCAAAGATGAGCTCTGAAGAGCTTCAATTCATCCCCCACATCATGCCAGGGAGCCAACTAAACTGGCACATTTGAAAGGACTCATAGACAGCTCATTAAATCTGTACTGCTCACTTATTAATTTCTGCTAATTGCTTCATTGGGGGAGATGTTATTAGTATGGATTTCATCTTCAAAAACAATTTTGTCTGAGAAATAGAAGTACAAATACACATATGTGCACACACACGTAAACCTCCCCCCCCCCATGCACCCCCACACACATACTGGCCAAGATTCCAACAAATCCTTCAAAACCTCACACTCTCTCCATATTGATAGTACACAGTTATTCATAAACATATCCTTACTGATGTGAAATTGTTTCATAATTCTTAACAGAAGGAAATCAATCACCAGACAGTATACCATCTCTCCTTTTCAACAAGTCATTTTCCTTCAAAAATAATTTGTAAAAAAACCCAGAAATGCAGACTATGTTCTTCCATAACCAGTCTTCTCCACCCTGTCTTGCCCCTCGCCAACCAGCACAAAAAGAAAATACAAAACTGATTTATTAGAAGCAGAGCACTGTTGCAGCCCTTGGCTGAATCACTGTTTATGTCTATAATGCTGCTGAAACAGGAAGCTCTAAAAATCACTCAACCATTATTTCTCTCAGAGGCTTTTTCTGATTGATAGTCTTCTGTCCTGACCAAAAGAACTCCTTCCACCAAATCCAAGCCTCCTGGCAAGGAAAGGGTAGAGGGTGGGTGGAGACAGGTACAGCTTCTGCTCATCAACTATAAAATGCTGCTCATACAAATAGCCACAATGTAAAAAAGCTGTCTGACACCATCAGCAAGGCCTGCCACTTCATAAAATCAGTAAGCAACCCATGAAGGAATACATTGTGAAACTCCTTGTTCCAGGCACAAGGAGTTTTCAAAAAAGCCTTTTTCTTTGGTCTCTGCCATCGTGAGGCCACCGCAGGCTTTCATCAGGGACAGGAGCAACTTGGTTTAAGAAAGTGTTGCTACCCTGTATTGGCAAATGTAAAACAGAATGGAAACCTGATCTTGAGAGATGAATTCTACATGAACTCACAAACACAAGCTTGTGACCTGCCATCCAGAGAAATATCTGAAGCCTGGTGTGTCAGAAGCTAGGCCTTTTAAAAATCTATACGAAGGGAATTTTAAAAGTTTGTGGCCAGGTGGATGACGGCACAGCAGCAAAAGGCATGCTCTGCAAGGCTGACCCCCATGGGAGGATTCCAGGATTGTATCTGAACACCTCCCTGAGTACTCTGGACATGTGCATGCTGGCTGAAGGTGGGGATGGGTCTCGACATTGGAACCCTATTGGGATGGTGTCTCTCTTGCTTGTGGAAGAAATGAATATATATGTGTGTATATATATGTATATATAATGTACATATATACATATATATACATATATATATATATTTAAGTTTGTGAAAAATAGAATTAAAAAATGAGTTTATTTTGGTACAATGAATTTTGAAATCTATGACTAATGTTTTTATAGCATGTTTTTTCCATGAACTTTTGGAAGACCCTCCCTTTCATATTTTCTTTTCATTTTTCCTTCCTTCCTCCTCTTTCTTTCCTTCTTTCTTCTTTTTTTTTTTTTTTTTTTTTTTAATATTTTGGCCATA